>NC_041387.1:198345177-198355522 GCF_002162155.2 Triticum dicoccoides | reverse complement strand
CTCACTACTGCTCACAGATCTTTGCTCACTGCCGTCGAGTTGGCCGATCCCGCCGCCTGCCTTGCCTTATCCTGCCGACCAAAGGTATACCTTATTTTCCGATCGGCCTCGTTCTAATGGCCTAGCTCCCCATGTTGTTGCATCCTTTTTTTCATCAAGTTAGTATCTCTCCCCATGTTGTTGCAGCCTGTATGTGGATACTCCTCTAGTACAAAGCTCCCCATGTAGCTAGCCATTGGCGGAGGCACACAAATCGGATTAGGGTGCACGGATGTTGTCCAGACAAGTTGGGGAGGACCAAGCTGTTTAAATATAATAGGTTTTATAGCAAAAAATCATCTCCAACTCAGCACTATACATCGGCTAATTAGGTGTAAATCTCAGATGTTCGGGGGGGTCAGCACCCCTGCTGCTCCCCTGTCTCCGCCACTGTAACTAGCTGCATCCGCTTGTCGAACATTGGAACAACACCTACATTTTTACTAATAGATGAAAAAAGGTACTACAAAGACTGGATAACGAACCGATCTCTTGGTTGAAAAGGGATATAAAGTGGGGTTGGGGCGGGCCTGACTGGGCTCTTGGTCGAAAAAGGAAAGAAAGTGAGGGAGTGTTGGGTTGACAATGCAACTGAGAATGAGCACGTCTAGGTTTCTTGTGGTCACATAGGAAAACGTCACTGACAAGAACAAAAATGGCACAAATCCAGTCATTAGTTCATAATTAATGGACGCCTTAATTACTCATCCATTTTCAATTCTTTTGGATAGTGGGGCTATTATTGACTTGGACGTGGGTTTACTCGCACGACCGACCTGACAGGCTCTACCCTAGCTGTTGTTGTATCATCTGGTTTCGTGTTGTTCCAGATCACATCGCCACCATGCAAGTCTTCTCCATCCCTCCTCCTAGCATGCACCACAAGAAGGGATAGCAGTCCTCTGGAACCCGCCTTTCGTGATCTCGTACGGGGGAGGGGCAATCAGGTTTCAGGGATCACACTCACGCGACTGCTGCGAGCCTGACTTCCTCCACGACAACCTTCTTCCCCGACCTCGACAACCTATTCATCAATGACATGAGTGACAACACCATCCACAACGATTCTGCCCCGCTACACAGTATGTGATTCTGTCCTGCTAGTTTAGTCCGCATCATTACTTTGATATTTGAAATTGTCATCATGATCTATTTATTATTTATTCGTATTAAATCTCATAGTAATTTTCTCATATATTCAACAATCCAATCTGAAAACCTGATTATAGGCAATTTACTTCGAGTGGTTTTGTTGTGGTTTTGAAGCCTCCTACCATTTAAGGGGGTGCAATATAAAAGGTGGTGCACTAGAGCAGTTTACTGGTTTCTGATCAGGTACTGCTATGATGCCACTAAGGGCAAGCCTAAGGGCGATCTTAATCTTACAGAGAAGGAAGTTTTGAGAACATGGATACCCTCTTCAAAGGCGCCCTTCTGAGTGTTCTTGATGATCCAATTGTGGATTCATATATGTCATTTGATAGTGGCAAAGACATGTGGGCTGCGCTCGAGGCCACGTTTGGGGCCTCAGACACTGGCAGCGAGTTGTAGGTCATAGAGCAATTGTATGACTACAAGATGACAGATGAGCGCTCTGTTGTTCAGCAGGTTCATGATATAAAGCCACTCACTAAGGAACTTGAGTACTTTAAGTGTGTGTTGCCGGACAAATTTGATGATGGGGCCATCATTGCCAGGCTTCCACCTTCATGGGACAATTTTTCTACTTCTCTGAAACACAAGAGGCAGGAGTTTTCTGTTTTCGATCTCATTAGCACTCTTGATTTTGAAGAGAAGATGAGAGCAAAAGACACACATGCTCGAGTCGCTGAGGTAGCTTCTAGCGCCCACATGGTACACGAGAAGAACTTCCAGCCCACAAGCCCAAAAACAACAAGATCAAATCTCAGGGGGAAAGGCAAGTTTGATTCAAAGAACAAGCCGTCACATTGTACCAACTTCAAGAAGAATTCTCATAAGGAGAAGGGACACAAACCTCAATTCTTGTAGAACCGCACAAAATTATATTGCTGCATCTACCTATTGTCAGCTAACCTCCTGGTCATTCGTAGCTAGGTAAAATGACCAACGAAAGATTAAATAAGCTTATTCATATGTTGACTTGCCGCTTGCAGTGTGGAACAAGCCTCGTATGTGTGGAGGTGCAAACAAGCAGTGCAGCTACAACGTCACCGCAAGATAAAAGAGTCACAAGTGAACTACGGCCTAGCAGTGGAGGAGCAAACAAGCAGCTGGCTATGGATTTGCCAACATGCTCAAAGTGCTCGCAACATTGAGAAAAAACAAGCATGCCCAGGAAATTAATGCATGCATAGGAGGCCCTTTGCTCAGAGAAGCATCGATCATTTTTTCTTTATTTGTGCACCTTCTCACATCTTTGTCTTGGTTACAGAATGGTGAATCATTGAGATGCATAAACATGCTGAACTTTCGTGCTTTTGAATGTTAGTATGCATTGACACCATATCTTCTGAAGCTTAGTTTAATGTGAATGTTGACACCTGAATTGACACCTCATTTTGCCGCGCCATCACTAGTGTGAGTGTCTACATGAAGTTTCGCATCCTCTAATTTTGTGGATGGCATGCGGTCCTGAGAAGGATCCATGATTTTTTTAAACTTGAAAAAGGTTACCAATGAGGAGCAATAAGCTGGAGGGCGTCTCTTTTTTTATTTCGAATGGGTAATAAGATAGGAGAGCTGGGGAGTATCTCTTATGAGCTGCCTCTAGTGTTAAGAACGTCCAGGAAAAGAAACACGGCGGCAGCTGACCAGGCCGATACAAAAGCCAATCCATCTTAATGGCCGTTAGTTTTTTTTTGTGAGGAGAAGTCCATATTTCTTGAATTTGGGGCGCTCCTGAAAAAACCTGCATCCCACTAGACTCTCCCCCTTCTGTCACCCCCAATTCCCAGTGCTCCCCTTGTTGCTCACTCGTACAGAAAACCCCCGCTCACCTTCTTCCTCACTCATACAGAGAACACCTATTCCCCTTCTTCCTCACTCGTACACAAAATACCTGCTCGCCTTCTTCCTCGCTCCTACAGAAAACAGTAGCCCTTCTTCTTCCTCACTCGCACTGCCACTATGCTCATCTCTGGCTGCTCTGCTCAAATCCATGAGCTCGACGCGACGCCCATAAGGAAAATGAACTTGGCTAGCCCCAACACCTAGAAGATGAGGCTCCTGCCAGTGGCGACATGGGTTGTAGATTCTGCACCCGGCAGCACGGGGAGAAGCGGCGGGCCCCCCCCTAGATACGAGGAACCCGTAGAATCACTGCTGGACTGCATCAGTGATCTCCCGGATGCCATCCTTGGGGAGATCATCTCCCTTGTCCCCACCAAGGATGGCTGCTGCACACAAGTCCTTGCATCTCGGTGGCGCACTCTCTGGTGCACCACGCTGTCGGCGTCCTGGACTTGGGGGTATCCAGGCCTGCCTGCCTGCAGCCCACCATGTGGCCCCATCGACGGCCTGGTACGGCCCAGCTTCGACATCAACACCACAAGACCCTCGCGAGGGGCCAAGCCTTGCGAGGCGGACTACGCGAAGACCCCCGAAGGAGTTGGCCTCCTCAGGAGGGCTCCTGAGGGGCGGAGAGTTCTATGCAGCTACCTCATGAGCCTCAGCTGGCATGAGCCGTGACGACCACGGCCAGGCGGGCACCAGGCGGGTGCAGAGTGCAAGTTTCCTCTTCGGTGCAAGGGAGGCAAGCCACAGGCGCGGAGTCCCAAGGGATCAGCCAAAGATTCCCATTCTGGTGCAACAAGACCAAGACCACCAGGACGGCAGGATGGAGGTCACCACCGAGCCCACTGTAGCGTCACGACCAGAGCTTTTTCACAAGCGAAGACTACTTTTGTTAGGATATACTGTGCTACTTGTCCCCTTTCAAATCCCGCCGTCATGGAATCCCTTCCCGCTCACATTTGGGAAGAGGACCAATGCCACTATATATATAGGACTTAGCCACCACCATAGTGAAGCAGATCGATTCCAACCCAAGCACCACACCAGCTCAAGAACACCTCACCTCCTAAGGCTTGTTCATCCTTTGTACTAGTTCATCCATAGTCCCCTGAGGCAATCCACCACACCACACTGGATTAGGGTATTACACCACAACAATGGACCGAACAAGCATAAATATCTGTGTCTTCGTGTCTCTGTGAGCTTGACGCGCTAGGCTAAGGAGGATCGCGACTAGGCAGGCTGGGCAGGTTGAGATCTCCTCCGACATTTGGAGCGCCAGGTAGGAGTGCGTCGGAATCCTCTTCCTCGACCTCTAGATCATATCGCCAACCCCCATGGCAGTCGCTCCTTCATCGGCTCCGTCGACATGTGTTCCTGGAGAAGCGTCGGGGCTGCGCTCCTTCACCCTCTCCCTATGGTAGGTGCAGTGGCCGCCCAAGTTCCGACCGGAGATGACGCCGCGCTATGACGGCGCGGCGGATCCAGCCCCCGTCCTTCAGGCATACGAGGAAGCAGTTTGGGCGGCTGGTGGAGATGACAATGTGAAGGCCAACTGGTTCCCCATTGCCCTCGTGGGCACACCGCGTGCCTGGCTGCTCAACCTTCCCAAAATGGCAATATAACTACATGTTGAAGGATCTATGGCAATATAACTTCTATGTGAAAATGAACAAACATAAATCATTATGTTGTCTTCCTTGTCCAACATCAACAATTTTGGCATATAATATTTTTATGAGGGCTCACAATCATAAAAGATGTCCAAGATAGTGTATTTTCAGGTGGATCTTCTCTTCCCTTATTAATTATTTCATGAACTGCATCATTGACCAATGATATGTTTGTCAACTTTCAACAAATTTTACCACTTGTACTTTTCCTTCTGTGATGTCCTTACTTACCATAAGATTAGCATATGATCTTTCTCATTATTTTCTTTTATTTTGATTGAAGCAAGAAAGTAAATAAGAAAAAACTCAAACTAAACATTATTATATAATGCTCACTCGATTACATAAATAGATAGACCATGAAGCTAATACTCGAAAAATAGATCGAACTAATTTTTTCAACTAATTCATAAGATAACTAAAGATTGAACTAAGGTAGGTAGAGGTAAATAAAAGTGATGGTGATATGATACCGGGTCACCTCCCCCAAGCATGGCAGAAGACAAGGGGGAGTGTCCATACCCATGTACTCAACTCTCCTTTGGTGGGGAAGATGATGATGGAGGTGGTGATGAAGTAGTAAGTTTGTCCATCTTGCGTTGGAGACTAAAATTATTTCCCCTCATGTCCTCATTCTCCAACTCAAGCCTTAATATCTTCTTGCATATTTCCTTCAGGAAACGTGGAGGGTTAGACGGGGTCTTACTTTTGTTTGCTCTGTTGGTGAGGTTTGGCTTCTTGAGCTCCATGTGCAGGTCTCCAAGTTGAGGTAGTGGGGCTTCATCTTCATCTGACGATGCATCATCCGGTTCCTCCAGATCGGTTTCCTACTCCTCATCCGTGAACAACACAAAAGGAAAGGTATCCTTAAAGACATTTGGATCTAGAGGCTGGTAAGAAACTAGGCTCTCTCCCTCTAAATCTTGAGACGACATATTTTCAGATCTGCCAAAAAAACAACACGAAACAAGAACAGAGGATTCCTTCGCAATATGGTGGTCAATATGTTCATGGGGTATATAAAGATTTTTTATCTTGGGAAACAAGCAAAACATAAGGAATACATAGTCAGCAAGGTTCCTGAGGTAGGCACAACCCATCTGGGCGTGCCAGGCAAGGCAGGCGTGCCCTGGTGTATCCTGCTCTTTTTCATCTTTTTGGAGTGTTCTGGAAGGTTTCTTTTATGTGCTCCTCTAGTGTCATGGTTTGGATAATATTGGTTTCAACATTAATAGGCGTACCTAAGATATATTGCTTAATTCTTTGCCCATTGACAACCTTTGCATTAGTGCCTTCGGCATTATTGATCTTGATTGCTCCAGAATGATAAACCTCTTCGATAATATAAGGTCCTTCCCATTTTCAAAGAAGTTTCCCTGCAAAGAATCTAAAACGAGAGTTGTACAAAAGAACATGTTCACCAACTCTGAATTCCTGCGTTTGTATTCTTTTGTCATGCCACCTTTTAACCTTTTCTTTGAATAGTTTGGCATTTTCATAATCTTGGGTTCTTCATTCATCTAGTGAGCTAATATCAAATAACCTCTTTTCACCGGCAAGTTTGGAATCATAATTGAGTTCTTTAATTGCCCAATATGCTTTATGTTCTAACTTAAGAGGCAAATGACAAGATTTTCCAAAAACCATTTTATAGGGAGACATACCCTTAGGATTTTTATATGTTGTTCTGTAAGCCCAAAGTGCATCATATAATTTCTTAGACCAATTATTTTGGGAGCTATTAACAGTTTTTTGTAATATTAACTTTATTTCTCTATTGCTAAGTTCAACTTGACCACTAGATTGAGGATGATAGGGTGAAGCAATTCTATGGCTAACATCATACTTAGCAAGCATTTTATGAAAAGCACCATGAATAAACTGTGAACCACCATCAGTCATTAAATATCAAGGGACTCCAAACCTTGGGAAAATAACTTCTTTAAGCATTTTATTGGACGTATTATGATCAACACTACTGGTTGGAATAGCTTCTACCCACTTAGTGACATAATCAACATCAACCAAAATATGTTTATACCCATTAGAGGAAGGAAAATGTCCCATGTAGTCAAAACCCCAAACATCAAATGCTTCAACAAAAAGTGAATAACTCATAGGCATTTCTAGACGCTTACCAATATTACCTGTCCTTTGGCATTCATCACAAGATAAAATAAACTTACGGGCATCCTTGAAGAGAGTAGGCCCATAAAACCAGATTGCAATACCTTATGAGCAGTTCTATGTCCCACATGATGTCCTCCATAACCTGCGGAGTCACATTTCCGTAGGATTTGTTCCTGTTCATGCTTAGGTACACGACATCTAACAATACCATCTACTCATTTATAAAGATGTGGGTCATCCCAAAAGTAATGGCTTAAATCATAGAAGAATTATTTCTTTTGTTGGTATGTGAAACTAGGTGGCATAAATTTAGCAACAATATAATTGGCATAGTCCGCATACCAAGGAGTATTATGAGAAACATTTATTGCAGCTAGTTGCTCATTAGGAAAGCTATCATCAATAGGTAGTGCTTCATCAAGAATATTTTCTAACCTAGACAAGTTATCAGCTACGGGGTTCTCAGCTCCTTTTCTACCAGTGATATGTAAATCAAATTCTTGTAGCAAGAGAACCCACCTAATGAGTCTAGGTTTGGCATCTTTCTTTTCCATAAGATATTTTATAGCCGCATGATCAGTGTGAACAATTACTTTGGAATCAACAATATAAGATCTGAATTTGTCACGAGCAAACACAACTGCTAAAAAATCTTTTTCAATAGTAGCATAATTTCTTTGGGCACTATCTACAATTTTTCTAGCATAATGGATAACATTTACTTTTTTATCAACTCTTTTTTCCTAGAACAGCACCAAGAGCATAATCACTAGCATCACACATACTTTCAAAAGGCAAGTTCCAATCAGGTGGTTGAACTATAGGTGCAGAAGTTAAGGCTTTCTTAAGTGTTTCAAAGGCTTCTACACAATCATCAACAAAAACAAATGGAACATCCTTTTCTAGAAATTTTAGAGAAGTCTATAATAAACCTCCTATGGAAACCAGCATGACCGAGGAAACTACGAATAACTTTAATATCTTTAGGACTTGGCATTTTCTTGATTGCATCAACTTTAGCTTTATCCACCTCAATACCTCGTTCAGAAATTTTATGCCCCAAGACAATACCTTCATTAACCATAAAGTGACACTTCTCCCAATTCAAAACAATATTAGTTTGTTCACATCTCTGCAAAACTCGATCAAGGTTGCTTAAGCAATCATCAAAAGAAGTTCGGTAAATGGAAAAATCCTCCATGAAAACCTCAACAATCTTTTCACAAAAATCATAAAATATAGCAGTCACACATCTTTGAAAGGTAGCAGGTGCATTGCATAAACCAAAAGGCATATGTCTATAAGCATAGGTTCCAAAAGGACAAATGAAAGTGGTTCTATCTTGATCAGGTTGTGAAACAGGTATTTGAGAAAAACCTAAATATCCATCAAGAAAACAAAAGTGTGCGTGCTTAGATAATATTTCTAACATATGATCAATAAAAGTCAGAGGGTAATGATCTTTTCTAGTAGCTTTACTTAATTTTCAAAAATGAATTACCATACTGTACCCAGTAACAATTCTTTGTGGAATGAGTTCATTTTTATTATTAGGAACAATAGTAATACCTCCCTTCTTAGGGATACAATTAACATGACTTACCCATCTACTATCAGCAATGGGATAGATTATACCTGCTTTGAGATGTTTAAGTATTTCAGTTCTTAACACTTCTTTCATCTTAGGATTCAAACGTCATTGGTGATCAACAATAGGTTCAACATCAGGTTCCATATTAATCTTGTGCTGACATAGAGTGGGACTAATGCCCTTAATATCATCATGAGTATATCGAATAGCGGCACGATGCTTCTTCGGAATTTTTAATAATCTTTCTTCTTCTTGTTCTGAAAGGTTAGCACTAATTATAACAGGATATATCTTTTTCTCATCAAGATAAGCATACTTCAAATTGTTTGGCAATTGATTTAATTCAAACACGGGATCACCTTTAGGTGGAGGAGGACCTCCTAGAGTTTCAAGGCAAATTATGTTTAAATAGAGGTTGTTTTTCAAAGAAAATTTTATGTATTTCATTTCTTTCATGCAAGTGCATATCATTTTCATGGTCTAGCAAATATTGTTCTAGATGATTAGTAGGAGACATAGCAATAGAAGCAAGCCAAATTATTTCATACTTACTAGGAAATTCTTTCTTATGAGATTATCTACTAACTTAGATAAATTAAATTAATGAGACTCATCACCAAAGCTAACACTGACAGTTTGTTTATGGCAATCTATAATAGCATGGATAGTCTCCAAGAAAGGTCTACCAAAGATAATGGGACAAAAGTCATCTTGTGGGGAACCAAGAACTAGAAAATCAGTAGTTATTTTTTCCCACACAAGACTTCAACATCTCTAACAATCCCAAGTTGTGTGATGGTCTCTCTATTAGAAAGTTTAATAGTAACATCTATGTCTTCTATTTCAGCAGGTGCTATATCATTAATAATTTTTTGGGCAGAAGGTCAAAGAAATAGCACTCACGCTAGAATAAGGCACATAAACCATGATAAAACTGATCTCGTATTTTAACTGAGACAACAGGCAGGCCAACAACAGGTCTATGTTTATCTTTTTCATCGGGTTTGGCAATTCTAGCAGCTTCAATATTGAAATAAATAACATGCCCATCAATATTTTCTACCAGGAGATCTTTAACCATAGCAACACTAGGTTCTACTTAAATGTGCTCAGAGGGTTGAGGTGCATCAATATTACTTTCTAACCACAGTTAATACCTCAGCTTGTTGCTTTATCCCAATAGGGAAAGGTGGTTTTTCAATATAAGCAGTGGGCACAACTGGATCGACATTGTAAATGATAGTTTCATCTTTAGTTTTAACCAGTTCTTTAATTTCTTATTTAATAGGTGGATGATATTTAAACCACTTATCCTTAGGCAATTCTAGTAGCAAATGGTTCACAAAAAGAGGCTACTATCTCAGAGTCAAGTCCATATTTAGTGCTAAACTTGTGAAAAGCACCGGTATTCATAATTTTTTTAACACAATCGAACTCAAGCTTAATACCAAACTCTTTACTTTAATCGAGTCCCCAATCTTTAGAGTTGCGTTTAATTCTTTCTAAGATATCCCACCTGAATTCAATAGTCTTCTTCATAAAAAACTAGTACATGAGGTATCGATCATGAATTGATCATCACGAAAAAGTCGAGCATACAAATTTTGAATAATAATTTCTCTCAAGAGCTCATGATTGGGGAATGAATATAAAATTGACTTAAGCCTCCGCCAAGATAGAGTGATACTTTCTCTTTCACGAGGCCAAAAATTACATATATAATTCCGATCATGATGAACTAGATGCATAGGATACATTTTTGGGTGAAATTCCAATTTCAATCGATTCCAGTTCCAAAATCCAATATCATCGCATAGCCTATACCATGCGAGTGATTTTTCCCTTCAAAGGTAAAGGGAAAACCTTCTTCTTAGCTTCATCTTCGGATAAACCTACAAGCTTAAATAATCCACAAATT
>NC_041387.1:198342053-198344674 GCF_002162155.2 Triticum dicoccoides | reverse complement strand
ATATACAGACGGTCTATTCTGCTAATATTAGCAGAATAATTATTCTGCACACCACTTCTGCACTACAGGCCGAACGCAAGTGCACGTCATTCTTTGAACCAAGTGTGCTGCAGCACTCACACGAGTGAACTTCTCGTCGGAAAAAACTGCACGCGTTATTTTTTTGGTACTGTTTTCGCTGTAATTTTTTAACCGCTTATCAGAATGAGGCGTGTATTATACCATTGAAAAGCTATGGATTAGGCGCAACTTCGACATGTTGAACACTTTTTGAGATTCCACACGGTTTAAGAGCAGTTTTGAAAATGGTGCGGCCCATGACGAGTGGCAGCAAGCGTTTTTTCGCGATTTCTTCTAAACCACTCATTGGAATGAAGCAAATGGTACGCCGTTGGATAGATATCGTCGAGGCGCACCTTTTTCATATATAAATTTTTCTCTAATTCCTTACGGTTTAAGAGCAGTTTCAAATTTACTAAATCGCGGAATTCTGTTTTTCAAATTTTTTCAAATTTTCGGTACTGTTTTCACTCTAGTTTTTGAACTGTTTGTCGAAACGAGGCGTGTAATACGTCGTTAGAAAGCTATGGACAAGGCGCAACATTCATACGTAGGAATAGTTTTGAGATTCCTTGTAGTTTTAAACTAACTTCGAAAATCGTGCGGCGGATCACAAGCGGCAGCGGCCGTTTTTCTTGAATTTTTTACAAACCGGTTGTCGAAATGATTCAAATGATATGCCGTTGGAAAGATATGAACGAGACGCAACTTTTTCATGTAGAACACACTCTCTAATTCCTTACGGTTTAAGAGCAGTTTTAAAATTAGCAAAAACCGGACACTCTGTTTTTTCGTGACACCAAAATCATCGTCGGACAGAAGAACGCACTGCTTCAAACTGAAAACCGCACTGCAACAGACAGTCAAGTGAACTTCATGATTTCTTTTTGTCGGACATAAACTTAATCGCACAAGTTTTTGTTGTCGTTTTTCAACTTTTTTCCGAACGAGAGTGGACCACAACACTTCCGAAAGTGAACCTTAACACTACCAAAAGTGAACCTCATGAGTACTTGTGGTCTTTTTTTATACTTATTAATTATTTACGTGCGTTGACCAAGCGAGTGGACCTTTCATCGGACAGAAGAACGCACTGCTTCAGACTGAAAACCGCACTGCGTCAGTCAGTCAAGTAGACTTCATGATTTTCTTTCGTCATTTTTCTAACTATAAAAGTGCATGATTTCTTTTTGTCCTTTTTCTGACTTCTTTATTAATAAGAGTGAACCACAAAGACGAGAGCAAGTGGACCGCAACCCTATCAAAAGTGAACGGCATTACTAATTTTTGTCGTTTCCATAAAAAAAATTCCACTTCACATTGGTCATAAGTGAACCAAAACACTGTGGAAAGTGCACTGCATTATTTTATTTTTGTCCTTTCTCATCTAACTCATCTTGGACGTCTTTGTGAACGCGAAGTGAGCTGCATTTGTTTTTTGCACTGCAAGAGTTAAATACAAAGCTGCATGTTTTTCTTTTTTTTATCTCACAAAGTGGGCCACACATTCTGTTGATGTTTGGAAAACCGACGGGAGTATTCGATCCAACGCGTAGCACAATGAACCACATCCAAAAGAAAGTGTACTCCTCGTATTTTTACTAAACAGAAGTGAACCATCAAATTCTTATGAAAAATCGAGAGCAAATTGTGGACTTCATGATACCAAGCTGCATGACCAGGGAACACACTACAGAATCACAGAGGCGATGAAGCCCGTGCTCGAGCGAGCCACTGAGCTGCACCACGACGACCACTGGAGTGCACTGTGTTGCTACCGCCGTCGCCGGCGTGCCCCCAAAGTGCACCCACAGGAGTACCGAGCCGCATCTAATGCCAGCGAGACGCACGTCCGTGGTCGCCGTACTGCACAGAAGAAATCATCAAAGTTTCTAAAAAACACTAGAAAAATGCTTCTGAATGGAGCACTAGACTGCGTGCCACATTGGGCCGTACTGCAACAGGGCATTGGAGATGGCCGGCGAGCGGGTGTTGATGGCTTTGCCAGGGCTCGTCGCGGCCGGAGCGGGTGCTTGCGAGCTGCGGACTGCACAAGCGCACGCGCCACACTGCCACTAGTCGGACGCACGTCAAGGAGGAAGCCGCAGTGCCGCGTCGGAAGCTGAGATGTGGAGCACACCCCTCCTCCCTGGATGTGTCACCGAGAGGATGATGGAGACGGATCCAGGAGAGGGGAAGGACGGTGGAGACGGATCCAGGGGATAACCGCCCGCGCTGCAAGACGGAACACCGATGGAGCCGCTGGACCGCCGGGGAGATGAAACACAGTTGGAGAAGGGGGCAGAGCAACGGTGGCCATCGGCGCTGGCCAAATCGCCGGCAGCTGCTCGGCGCAAGAAGGCCATCTGGAGGGGATATAAGGTCGCGACAGCCCTCCCCATCGGCGGATCCGGCGCGTACTCCGCCAGATGTGGTTGGGTCGGGGCGGCAGCGGCCGGGGCGGTGGTGCCCCATGCGCGGGGAAGAAGGTGGGAGGAGGAAGGGGTCCAGGGGCGGCGGCGGTTTCGGGTGTGGTGGCGGCAAAAGGTGGTGAGGGAGGT
>NC_041387.1:198297700-198341724 GCF_002162155.2 Triticum dicoccoides | reverse complement strand
GGTCGGGGGGGCATGGGAGGAGTGGTGGGCTTTGTTTCTGCGTTTGTTCCGAGGGTGTGCAGAATAAGAAACTGATGTGTAGAATAAGACTCTTAAGGGTGTTATCATAATAGACCCACCCTATATATATCAAGTGCATATCAGAATGTTCAGTTCCGTCTCCTCCATAAGGATTAGCTAGCAGTTGTTCTATCATACCCAAAGGAATTTCATAGACAATATTCCAATATTTTCAGTAGGTGTTGTAGGTTGAGGGGCTTCCCGTCGAGGTGAATATACCCCGAAGAAATCCCTCAAAGGATGGTTTTCCATAGTAGCAAGTAACAATAAATTTCAGCACGTAGTAATGATTTTTCCTTACGAATTTCCACTTACCAAGAGCGCTTCACTCCCCGGCAATGGTGCCAGAAAAGAGTCTTGATGACCCAAAAGTATAGGGGATCAATCGCAGTCCTTTTGAAAAGTAAGAGTGTCGAACCCAACGAGGAGGAGAAGGAAATGACAAGTGGTTTTCAGCAAGGTATTTTCTGCAAGCACTGAAATAGTCGGTAATAGGTAGTTTGATAGAAAGATAATTTGTAACGGGCAAGTAATGGTAATGGTAAATGAAGTGCAGCAAAGTAGCCTCCTTTTGTGGCAATGGACATGTCAAAACGGTCTCTTATAATAAGCAAAGCGTTCTTGAGGGCACACGGAAAATTCATCTAGTCACTGTCATCATGTTGGTTTGATACGCGTTCGATAGTTTGATAATTTGATATGTGGGTGGACCGGTGCTTGGGTGCTTCTCTTACTTGAAAAAACGTACCACTTATGATTAACACCGAGAAAAGTATTAAGATAAAATCTAACTATAGCATTAAACATTTGGATCCAAATCGGCCCCTTACGAAGTAACGCATGAACTAGGGTCTAAGCTTCTGTCACTCTAGTAACCCATCATCTAATAACTACTCTATAATGCATTCCCTTAGTCTGAAAGATGGTGAACTGCCATGTAGTCGACGTTCACATGACACCACTAAGGGAATCACAACATACATATCATCAAAATATCGAACACATATCAAGTTCACATGATTACTTGCAACATGACTTCTCCCATGACCACAAAAACAAAAGTAAGTACTCACAAATGCTAATCATGATCAATATCAGAGGGGTATTAAATAGCATAATGGATCTGAACATGTAATCTTCCACCAAATAAACCATATATTAATCAACAACAAGATGTAAACAACACTACTAATCACCCAAAGGTACCAATGTAAGGTTCTGGTACAAAGATTGAACACAAGAGATGTAGGTTTTGAGAGGAGATGGTGTTGTTGAAGATGTTGATGGAGATTGGCCGTCCAAAGATGAGAGGATTGTTGGTGATGACGATGGCTTTGATTTCCCCCTTCAGGAGGGAAGTTCCCTTGGCGGAATCACTCCGCCGAAGGGCAAAAGTGCTCATGCCCAAGTTCCGCCTCGAGACGGCGGTGCTCCATCCCAAAAGTCCTCTCATCATTTTTCTAGGTCAAAATGACCTATATACCAGAAGATGGGCACCGGAGGTGGGCTGGGCTGACCACAACCCACCAGTGCGCGCCTAGGGGCCTAGCATGTCCTGGTGTGTTGTGGTCACCAGGTGGCCCCCCTCCAATAGTTATATGCTCCAGTATTTTTCATATATTCCAAAATAATTCTCCGTAAATTTTCAACTCATTCTCCGCAAAATAGGTAGCTCTAACGTAGCTTTTTCAGGTCTAGAATTCCAGCCGCCGGCATTCTCCCTCTTTGTGTAAACCTTGCATATTATAAGAGAAAAGGCACTAGAATTACTCCTGAATACATTATTATGCATAAAAACATTATAAATAACAGTAGGAAAACATGATGCTAAATGGACGTATTAGGGCGGGATACATCTCCAATGTATCTATAATTTTTTATTATTCCATGTTGTTATACTATCATTCTTGGATGTTTTACAATCATTTTATAGCAACTTTATATCATTTTTTCGGACTGACCTATTGACATAGTGCCCAGTGTCAGTTGCTGTTTTTTTTTGTTTTTTACTTCCCAGGAAATCAATACCAAACGGAGTCCAAACGTAGTGAAACTTTTGGGAGATTTTTTCTGGACCAGAAGACACCTGTTGGGCCAAAGAAGTACCAGTGGGGGGCTTCAAGGGGAGGACAACCCACATGGGCGTGCCTGGGGGCCCAGGCGCACCATGGTGGGTTGTGCCCACGTAGGCCGCCTCCTGAACTGCCTCTTTGCTCTATAAATACCCCAAAAAATTCAAAAACCCTAGGGGAGTTGACGAAACACAATTCCAGCCATCGTAATTTCTAGAACCACCAGATCCAATCTAGTCACCATCATGGAGGGGTTCATCATCCTCATTGGTGCCTCTCCGATGATGCGTGAGTAGTTCATTGTAGACCTTCAGATCTGTAGTTAGTAGCTAGATGGTTTCCTCTCTCTCTCTCTTGATTCTCAATACAATGGTCTCTTGGAGATCTATTTGATGTAACTATTTTTGGGATGTGTTTGTTGGGATCCGACGAACTTTGAGTTTATGATCAGATTTATTTTATCCATGGAAGTTATTTGAGTCTTCTTTTGATCTCTTATATGGATTAATTATAGCCTCATATTTCTTCTTCGAATCTTAGTTTAGTTAGGCCGACTAGATCGATTTTTCTTGCCATGGGAAGAGGTGCTTTGTGATGGGTTCAGTCGTGCGGTGTTCTTTCCCAGTGATAGAAGGGGCAGCAAGACACGTATTGGTTGTTGCCATTAAGGATAACAAGATGGGGTCTATTCCTAAATGAATAGATCTTGTCTACATCATGTCACCATTTTTACTCAATTACACCTTTCTCCATGAACTTAATACACTAGATGCATGTTGGACAGCGGTCATGTGTGGAGTAATAGTAGTAGATGCAGGCAGTAGTCGGTCTACTAATCTTGGACATGATGCCTATTAATGATCATTGCCTGGATAGCGTCATAATTATTTGAAGTTCTATCAATTTCCCAACAGTAATTTGTTTACCCACCATATGTTATTTCTCTCGAGAGAAGCCACTAGTGAAATCTACGGCCCCCGGGTCTATTCTTTATAATATTTGCCTTCGAGATCTTTTTTTATTTGCTTTTATTTTAAGATCTATTATTCCAAAAACCCAAAAATACCTTGCTGCAATTTTTTGTTATTTATTTTATTTCGCGTTTCTGTGAGATCTATTTATCCAATCTACTACAATTTTATCTATCTTTTTACCCGGGAGGGATTGACAACCCTTCTTATGCGTCGGCTTGAAAGTATTTTTTCTTTTGTGTGCAGGGACCATTTACATAGTGTTGCTTGGTTATCCTACTGGTTCGATAACCTTGGTTTCATCACTGAGGGAAATACCTACCGTAGTTGTGCTGTATCATCCCTTCTTCTTTGGGGAAATACCGACGTAGTTCAAGCGACATCAGGACGTCGCCTGGAGGGTCGAGGACCGGGGGTTCGGGGAAGGCCTGAAGGTTTGGGGGCCAGAAGTTCCAGGAAATGGCCAGAAGCTCCGGGCTGAGCAGAAACCTTGCGCAGGTCTTGACGCTGGCTGCTCCTCCTCCCTCTTCGGTAAGATCAATGTACCTGATCACACATAGTGTCCATGACTTAGGTACCAACCATGCCTCACTTGAATGGAAAAGAGGAAGCATTTAGGAGCGGGTTCACCTTGTGTCCAGTGGCGTACGCTCGAGGTCGAGGTCTCATTGTATGTCCACTTCTGGCTTGATGAGTAGTCGTAGTGTGCATGGGGATGATCGTAGGATGGTCCGCATCAGACGCTAAGGCCAAGATCTTACCCTCTAAGACGAGAAGAGGTAAGAAACTGCCATCACACTCCGCACTTGATTCACCATCTGCTTTGAGTAGGCTTGCGACACCACCACCTGCTATTCAATCTGATATGTCGCAAATAGTTGATGATGCTAATTCTGCTATAAATTGAACTTGTGATCATGCTAGTACTCACCTTGATAAACCTGCGCCACTAGGTGAATTTCTTGACGAACAACTTGCTAAAGCTAAAGAAATTATGCTTCACCTATTTTGCCTATCTCTCCTACTAGAGTTTAAGTGCCTAACATACCTAAGGGTTATGTTATGGATGGGGAGATAGCTAGAAAAGTTCTTGCCTGTAATGATACAGATGATGTTAAGAAATTTCCGAGTATGCCAAAAGAAAAAGCTATGATAGAGAGAATGAAGTATGGTCCTAAGTTTCCTACTTCTCCTATCTTTGTTACTGATAAGGATTATGAATTCTTTTTGAATCCTGAGTTGATTACTTTGGTTGAATCTGATCCTTTTCATGGTTATGAAACTGAAACTATTGTGGCGGACCTTACCAAACTAAATGATACAACCACCCTATTTTCTCATGAGGAATAAATTCGCTGGTACTAAATTATTTAGTTGTTTCCTTTCTCATTAAAGGGTGAAGCTAAGAAATGGTTTAATACTATTGCTCTTGGTTGTGTGCGTAGTCCCCAGGATATGATATACTACTTCTCTGGAAAATATTTTCCTACTCATAAGAAACAACCTACCTTACAGGAAGTATTTAACTTTGTGCAAATTGAAGAAGAGAATCTCTTGCAAGCTTGGGGAGGCTTCTCCAATTATTTAATGCTTTTCCTGATCATCCTCTTAAGAAAAATGAAATACTTGATATCTTTTATAATGGACTAACCGATGCTTCTAGGGACTAAGTAGATAGTTGTGATGGCTATGTTTTTACGAAACAAACTGTTGGACAAGCTGAAGAACTATTGAGTAATATATTAAAAAATGTCCATGATTGGACATTCTTGAACCATCACCCAAACCAACTCCAAAGAAAAGAGGTATTCTATTCCGCAATCCAGAAGATATCCAAGAGGCAAAGAAATCTATGAAAGAAAAGGGTATTAAAGCTGAAGATATTAAGAATTTACCACCTATTGAAGAAATACATGGACTCAATACCCCGACACATGTAGTAAAGATAAGTTCTCTTTATGGATTCGATGAGGGTGATATTCCCTATAATAAATCTGCTAGTCAATGCCTAGATGAATTTCATAATTACATTGCTAAGCAAGAACACTTCAATATGTATGTCAGCAAACAATTTAAACGAAATGCTATCATGATTGATTGTTTGAGTGATTTGATGTTTAAAATTTCTAATGATATTAGAGGTTTAAGTAAACATTCGTCCATGGTTCATACCTAGTTAGAACATGTTGCTAAGTCACAAAATGACTATCTTAATGAGATGAATAATAAAATGAATTGTGGGTATGATAGAGTTGTGACTAGGGGTGCTAAAGTGACTCAGGATCCTCTATATCCTGAAGGCCATCCTAGAAAAATAGAACAAGATTCATAGAGAATTAATATTGAATAGTAGAATGCCCATGTGTTGGCATGGGCTTTTATTTTAATTTTTTCATTACACCTATGAATAAAATGCATAATAAATTTCACACATATAGATTTTTATCTGATGGCGCATATAATGTATATCATATTTCATACGTATAGAAAAGATAGCATGCAACAACTGAAAAATAATTGAAATCCACTTGACCTCAAACGTAACTTGATGATGTATACATAGAGAGAAATGACCCACATATAATATAAATGAAGATCTACTTGACTTAAGATATTCCTATACAAGGTTAGGAATATTGTTTTTAGCTTCATTTGCATGGTATTTAAGCAAGTATAATAAAAATTTGTTTCTCAGCTCATAACAATCCCGCACAAGCAATATATATATAATCAATACAAAGATATACATATAGATTTCTCATGCACATATGCAATCTACGTTTTTATCAATAAATCGCTCAACATCTTCTTCTTTATCCACAACACCGGTCCATGTTCGCCACCTCAATTAGTAACAAATCCGTCTCCCAATCTCTCCTTCCACATTCATCAACACACACTTTGAATTTCAAACATATAATGATGCACTTCTGCCATATTTCATACGAAATCTCTCTCTCTCTCTCTCTTTCATTGAAATATGTAGTCTCCCTCCTCACACCCTCTCTTTCACACCCTATATACTTGTCTCTCGCTCCCCCACTCTGACTACAACCATCCATCTCTCTCTTGGTGCCTCTCTCTCTCTCATACACACACACACAAGTGCGCGCACGCACGCACAACACACGTCTCTTCCTTTCCCTTCCCCACAAATCAAAACTTAATTTTTGTCAGCTTAATTTTGCTCAGTGTTGTGCTACATGTTGACATCGCCTTGAAAATCCCCATTGACCTACATGTCCAGTCAGTCCAAGACCGCAGGACTGACAACGGGACAATCGCGTCCAAACCTTACCATCCCTCGAACTTCTGAAAACATCTTGTGGAATAAAGAAACACCAAGTGATCCATGTAGATACACCTTGAATGTAATCTGATCGCCACAAGAAAAATAATGATGGAAAACTGAAGAAATGAGCACATAGTCATCACGTTCCAAATATTTAACCACACATGCATTACACTATGCATTTTGACAATATATATCAAGAAAAAGATATATAGGCGCCAAATATGAATAAACCATACAACAAAGTCATAGTACATAATATACAACAAATGTGTGATGCATATCTTACTGGGCAAGGAAAAAGATAGCCAAAAATAGCACTGGTGATTTTAGTAGTTCTTCGTGCCATTTATCAAATACAGGAGTTTAGTTGTGTGTATCAGTACTATTGGTTTGAATATTTCACCTTGCAAAAAAATTATTTGAATATTTCTCAAATTTTGTCACAATATCAGAAGCATTGCACTTCAAGTTTTACCTTTTTATTTAACGTGATCTAATTTTTCCACTAATTCCTAAGCTGACTGCAAGTGGAGCAAATGGAAGAGTATGTGCAGGGACTCAAGTATAACGGGCAAGTTTCAAAACAAAATCAACGAGGCAAAGCAAATCTGCCTGTAGGCAGGAGGAAATAGCTCCTAGAGCCCGAGGAGGAAATAGCAAATAGCTCCCCACGATCACCAACTTTAGATTGTTTTTTGTACGCCCCAAGACATGAGGGGCACGTGGAGAAAATTTTGATCCAACATACTGGCAATACTTTTGTAAATTACATCAATAGCAACAAGAAAATGTTCGGGTAATTTCAATGGCATTTAATGGATCATTTAGGTAAGACATATCTCAAAATATGGATTAAAACTCTTACACAAAAGACACAACATACTTGTTGGCATATTAATCATAATGATTGATCCTACCAAATCTTTGAGGGAACTGCACATGACAAAATTTATTTCTAGCCAAAGGATCCATCATAAAGCACAATCTTTCCCTTATAGCCTTGATGTTGTTGATGTAGTGATCAGAATCCAAGTTTAGCATATATGGAGCAACAGTTAGTACATAGAAGACTGAGACCTGATAAATAAGCAAAAAAAATTAAAGAAATCTAAGGTTACTACAAGTTGTAGAAGATTAACAAAAACAGGATAAAATAAATGTGTTGCGCCCAGCTTCTTATTATAGTTATAGCATGACACAGTTTCAAAAAAATAGTTATAGCCTGATCGTTAATCTCTTGAAACATATACCAAACCAGACAACTCATTCATTCCGCATGATGGCAAACACTTTGTCCAAGGAAGAGCTATTGGTACAGAAAATTGATGTTCCTTATAGCCACAAAGTGAGAAAAGGGAAAAGGATGATTGTGAATGTTGCTTCGTCCATAGTATTCCATCCTGCATTGTCCACCCTTCCTCCAGAATGTTCTTGGCTGTACCAAGCAACACATTGATTCTAGCCTTAAATTTCTTGGACTCTCTCTAAGAACAAATCATGCTTATTGTAATTACCATGACTACCTTAAAGGACAATGTTAACATAGGAGATCAAGTAATTCACACCCATTGCTCTCCTCTCTCTAGCAAGAATCAGGTAACCAATGGAATATCAAAGGACAGTGAAAGCATTACCTACAAATGATTAAGCACATATCACAATGAGGTAAAATATAATGAACTACCTGATTCACACAATCTTTTTCTTCTGGTAAAGTCTTGCATAAATCATCTAAAGTATCATAAGGCATGCATCATTACTTGTCTAGCCCAAAGTGAAAAAAGAGAGTACCCATGCATATTTTTAGTTCAAAGTCATGCTAGCAAAGGAAACACCATGAAAGATAAAACAAGCTCATTTATTTACTGATTCAACGCACATGTCGTTTGCCAGTGAACAAAATGGAAAATAATGGAAAATTTGGCTTCAGGCTGTTGATGACCAGGGTCGTTTGGATGCTCTAAATACATGAATAGAAACATAAGCACCAACCTTGATGTGTCCATGACTCTGAAAATTGCGGTGGCATTGCATATTGCCCAGAAGGGAAGACCTAGGATGTGTTTTGTTTCCCACCCTTTTCTTCGTCTCTCTTTTGTTATCTGTATAGCTAGCTTCTTCCTCCCAACATAAACATGAAGAAACCCCTTATACACTCTCCAGGCATCTGTTTGTAGTGGGAGGAGAGAGATAAAGTGGGATAAGGAGGGATCTAGGAACATACCACGTTGCAATCCCCACCTGAGCAGCTCACCAGGTTCCCTCTCATGCTCTACCCGCCTCACGCCTGGTGCAATAGATCAAGGCAGCAGCATGCTCACCGCATGTATAAGTAGATAGATCGCTTGTGGGGACTAGGCTTGAGGAGAACAAAGAGACGCTGTCAAGGCTCGATGCCTCCGCTACACCTAGGCGCCATCGGTCGGGGGCTAGAGAGGCAAGGAGGCGGGTGCGAGGCTCGATATAGCGACACGAGCATGCGATTTGAAATTTTCTTTGTCGGTTTTCTTGTATGGGGTGGAACTCGGCTTCCACGGGAAAAAATAGTGGGGGCTAATTGACCGGGGTTTGATGGTGAAGTAGCGAACGAACGAAACAATATAAGATGGAGCATAGATTATAGATGTATATATGGAAGTATTTATTAGTGTGATTGAGTGACATATGGCAATGTTAATTAATTTAGATTTGGTATTTAGATATTAACCGTGATTGATTATTTCACACAAAGACATTAATAAATAACTTGCACTTGCATGGAAATTCCTAAGATTTTTTTCATTATATGAGAGGTGAGGCAAAAATAAACCGGTGGGTGTCGGGAGGTGGGATGAAGAAAAATCGGATGAAAATAAAACGTACCAGGCTACCAAGTGCTCCATTAGGAATAGAGATACACCTAGTTCATCTAAGAACAAAAAGAATATGGTAGAACTCTGCATGCTTCTAGTGAACTTGTGGTAGAAAACATTCTGAGAATCATAATGATGTTTCTATTTGTGATGCTGAGACACAGTCTGGCAATGAACATCCACCTAGTGATAATCATGATGATGTTCATGTTGATGTTCAACTAGAAAATAGTAAAGAACCTGATAATGATGTGGAAATAGAACCTTCTATTGATCTTGATAACCCACCTCCTAAGAACAAAAGATATGATAAAAGTGATTTCATTGCTAGATAACATGGTAAAGAAGAAGAACCATGGGTTCAAAAAACCATACCTTTTCATAGTAAGCCTCCAAAAAATAAGGATGAGGAGGACTTTGAACGTTTTTTTGAAATGCCTAGACCTGTCTTTTTGCGAACATGTTTGATGGATATTCTGAAAATGCCTCTGTATGCTTGCAATTTACACCAATGGTTCTTCTTCAAATAAAGAAAGATACCTGAAGCTGGAATTTACACCATGCTTGCAAATTAATCTTTTAAGGTAGGAGTACCTAAAAAGTTAGGAGATTCAGGAATACCCACTATACCATGCTCCATTAACAGAATTTATGTTAAAACTGCTTTATGTGACTTAGGAGGCGGTGTCAGTGTTATGCCTTTCTCTTTATATAGAAGACTTCATTTGAATAAGTTGACACCTACTAAAATCTCCTTGCAAATGGCCGATAAATCAACTGCTATACCTATCGAAATTTGTCAGGATGTTCCCATTGTAGTTGCAAATGTTACTATCTTAATACACTTTTTTATACTTGATATGCCTGAGGACGACAGTATGTCAATTATCCTTGGTAGACCCGTTTTGAATACTACAGGGGCTGTTATTGATTGCAACAAAAGCAAGGTTACTTTTCATGTCAATGGTAATGAGCAGACGGTACATTTCTCGAGGAAACAAAGTTCAGTGAATAGTATCAACTCTATTGAAAAAATAGGGGCAATTACTATCGAAGGTTTTGAATTTCCTCTTCCGACCATCAAAAGGAAATATGAAACTCTTATTGTTGGGGAGATGCATATGTCCGTTGAGATAACTTAGTGTTATACGGAAATTCTTTGGTTTCATGTTACTCTGAAATAGTTTGTTAATAAGACTTGATCAACCTTATTAATGGATTCTTTTTAGGGCCATGTGGTCGATAAATTTAGTAAGCGCAACCTAATGACCTACTACTTACTCTTTGTTTGTTAAAGTTTAATAAAGTAGAATGCCATGGTTATCCTGTTTTTTAAATTATTCGTGCAATAAAAAATGTCCCGAAAATAAAAGTACTTGGATTGACCTGAAAATTTACTATGTTTTTTCTAATTTAATAATTTTTGGCATTGAACACACCCCAGGGGCTGCCCCTGTGAGGCACGAGCTCACAGGGCGCACCTACCCCCTGGGCGCACCTAATGAGCTCATGGGTCCCACGAGGGGCCCTCACTTATTCCAGCAACCCACTACCTTCTGCCATCTCCGGAAAAATCCAGACTTGCTGTAACGCCCAATTTGCGGTCCTATCCTCGAGGAACCTGGAAGTCCTGCCAAGGATAGAAGAACATATTAGAGACGCTTCGCCGCAGTGTCTGCTTGTAGCGACCAGACCTCAAACGGTCAAGTCTCTGTGCATCAGTGTCATCCCTAGATTGGTAATGCCGACACGCACAGTACTCGAGGAATTATAACAGAGTTTCAATCACACACTTATTACATCGAGTCCTCATAAAGAGTATTATTACATAAATAGATCATGGCTGAAGGCCATCTAAACTAGATAACAACGGAAGGCTTCGAAGGTAAATGAGTCCAACTCCAACGGCATAGCTGAGTGTAAAACAACGACCTATCACACCTTATTCGTCGTCTGAGTAGTCTGCAATATAAGACGTTGTAGCCCCAAATGGGCCAGCACATGGAATATGCTGGCATAGTTACACTGTAAAGCAATGATAATGCAAAGACT
Organism: Triticum dicoccoides; assembly: GCF_002162155.2. NCBI lineage: Eukaryota > Viridiplantae > Streptophyta > Magnoliopsida > Poales > Poaceae > Triticum > Triticum dicoccoides. Next base: position 198,330,422 of record NC_041387.1, on the reverse strand, counting down.
AAATCTACATGCAATATTTGGCTGGTAGAGGCTGTAAGTTTCATGATTTTGCATAAAGCTAGTTTTTCCCTACACCAAAGGAATAAATTTATTTAACTACTCCCATGTTGCCCATTATTTGAGAAGGTAACCCAACTCAAATCCCAATTAAAATTATCATCATTAACCCAACATCATAATTAATTAGAGTAACGTGATGAGATCACATCAATAGATTCAAGTACTAGATACTCAAGATGTCCATAACCGGGGACACGGCTAACCATGATTAGTTTATACACTCAGCAGAGGTTTGCGCACTTTTCCCCACAAGACTCGACCGCATCCATGATCGGATGATCGAGACATAACCTTTCTGAAGCATTAACTCTCTACTCCGGGTAGACAGTACCACCTACGTCCCTCTACATCTTCTAGTCTACCACTTCAAGAGCTCACACAACTTACTCAACTATGCCAGAGCCCATAATGGCTTGTGGCTGCACAATGAAGTTTCTAGCATGAATAATATTATGATCCCTTTGAACCTGGGTGGCATTCCATAGGATAATCACATGGTAACCCCGGGATTTCCAAAAACAGGCAACACTAGGTTCCCTAGGTGCCTCAACCAATCCACCCAGATGTGTATTTAAGTTGCCACCTTAATGTTATCCAATTAAAATAACTCTCAAACTTCCATGTGTGAATCACGATCCAATCCCCGTCTATGAGCATGGCTAAGAAATAATAAGCATAACGTATATTCCTGGGGTGATCAACAAGTATTAGGTCCTACCTCAAACACTACAACCAAAATCACATGTTCCCAATCCTACCAATGCAAGTATTTGTGTGGCAGAACTAATGCATAGTAAAAACTCGGTATAAAAGAGTATGATCAAAGTGTAAATTGCCTTGCTGACGATTTGCAAACTCTAGAGATTCGTAGTAACAAGCTTCGCCCTCCGGGTAATCTAGCATAGACAAACAATAGCATTCATAAGCAATCACTCAATCGAAACACGAGAAAACCGAGAAAAGATCCAAATCGAAAGCAAAACAAGCAACGGCTTAAACTAACAAGACTCAAAACCTAACAGCATTATTAACATGTGCATTAGATCTTAATAGTAGGTACATGTGATTAGCTATGATTTACAAAAAGACTCAACTCAAACGGAGCAACGAAACTCAAAATACGAACGAAACATGATCGTTTACTAATTTGAACTAAAGTAAAATTTTACAGTACTAAAATCATGTTCAAGTTGATGAACTGGAGGGAGGGCTTCGAGGCGAAGATTTTGGCGCTGGTTTCATCTAATTTGGATAAACGAGTAAAAAGTTATACTAGTTTAAAGATCAGGGGCTGAGTCGCGATAAAAATAATCGCAGATAAGTCCCTGGCCAAAATAAATAAATAAAAGACTACGGCGGGAACGTCCCCTAACAGGAACTAACGAACGAATTTGTTCATTTAAACAAACTAACGAACGAGCGTTCGTAGATTAGACTAAACCGAGAAAAACCGATTTAATATAAAAAACAAACTAGGGTCGTAAAAAACAAACGAGTCGACGGCGGCGATGGTGGGTGTGGCGGCGGCTCAAGCAGTTGCGGTCGGCAGCGTGGCGGCTTGTGCGGCGGCGGGTGGCGGCGGGAGGCGGCGGACGCGGCGGTGGCTTCGACAGGCTGCGGCGGCGCTCGGGACGGGGTGGAGAGGGGGTGGCAGTGGCACTTTTTACTGGGTGTCCCTCCCAGGCTGGCGGCGGCGGTGGCGATGCTCAGGACTCTGGTCCCGAGCCGGAGCGGCAGGCGGCGGCGCGCTGGGCTTGGCCCACTCATGTGGGCTGTTGGCCCAGTCGAGCGACGTGTTTTTTTAAATATTTCGTCCGAACAGAAAATAAATCCTAATAAAATATAAAAAAGTTCTCAAAAAATGCAAAAAACAATTTTCTCCGTCTAAATAGAATATTTAGAATAAAGTGAACATTTTCCTGTCCTAAAAATGCAATTTTGAAAATGCATATTATTTTCTTATTCAAATAAAATAGGAAATAAAATACCAGAAAAATCATAATTTGATTTGAAAATTATTTCTCCAATATTTCTCTAAATTTGAAGAAGTCATATTATCTTCTCTCGTTTATTTTTAATACTGGAAATAATTGGAGAGAAAATAGTAAAACCAAATTGATCCTTTCTTCAAATTTGAAATAAATTCAAATATGAATTTTGTGAAACCTCCAACTCTCTCCGTGGGTCCTTGAGTTTCTTAAGATTTCTAGGATCTCAACCAAAATGCAAGAATAAATATGAGATGCATATGATGATCTATGTATAACATCCAAACTGAAAATTCGGATGTTACAAACCTACCCCCCTTATGATGAATCTCGCCCTCGAGATTCGGGTTGGTCAGCAAAAAGATTTGGCTGGTCTCTACGAACGTCTTCCTCTCGCTCCCATGTGGCTTCCTCCTCGGTATGATGGCTCCACTGAACTTTGCAAAACTTGATAACCTTGCTGTGAGTAACTCGGCTAGAAAACTCGAGAATCTTGACTGGCTTCTCCTCATAAGTCAAATCACTGTCTAACTGAATTGCTTCTAGTGGCACTGTATCTCCCAGAGGAATATCGGCCATCTCCGCGTGGCACTTCTTCAATTGGGAAACGTGAAACATATCGTGAACTTCTAACAATCCTTCTGGCAATTCCAACTTGTATGCAACTTCTCCCATACGTTCCAAAACTCAGTATGGTCCCACAAAATGCGGTGCTAGCTTTACCTTAACTCCAAAATGCTTAACTCCTCGAAGCGGGGACACACGAAGGTATACTCTGTCTCCGACTTCGTAAACTGTCTCCTTGCGTTTAGAATCCGCATAACTCTTCTGCCTGGACTGGGCTACCTTGAGTTTGTCGCGAATCAACTTAACCATCTCTTCAGAGTCTTTGATTAAGTCCGGTCCAAACAACTGACGATCTCCAACTTCATCCCACAATAACGGTGTCCTCCACCTCCTTCCGTACAAATCTTCGAAAGGGGCCATCTTTAAACTAGCTTGATAACTGTTTTTATAAGATAACTCTGCATATGGCAAATTGTCGTCCGAACTAGATCCATAATCTAGCGCACACGCTCTCAACATGTCCTCCAGAATCTGATTGAATCTCTCGGTCTATCCATCTGTCTGTGGATGAAAGGCTGTAATGAACTCTAGCCTAGTACCCAAAGTCCCATGCAACTGATTCCAAAACTTTGAAGTGTATTGGGTTCCTCTATTTGTTACAATGGTCCTCGGAACTCCATGCAGACATACGATCCTGGTCATGTATATCTTCGCCAACTTAGCACTTGTATAACTGGTATTCACCGGGATGAGATGAGCTAGTTTCATCAAACGGTTGTCTACAACCCAGACAGAGTCATAGCCTGAACGAGTTCTGGGCAATCCAGTGATAAAATCCATGACAAGCTTATCCCACTTCCATTCGGGTATCGGCAATGGATGTAGTAATCCAGCTATCTTCTGATGCTCTGCCTTAACTCTCTGACATACATCACACACTACTACATACTCCGCAATATCCTTCTTCATTCCTGTCCACCAAAAACTTTCCTTCAAATCCAGATACATCTTAGTGTTTCCTGGGTGAATTGAATATGGTGAATCATGGGCCTCCTGCAGAATCAACTTCCTGATCTCGGGGTCGTTAGGCACATATATGCGATCCTCAAACCATAAGGTGTCGTTATCATCCTCACGAAATACTTTAGCCTTTTCTTTGCTCATCCTTTCCTTTATCTCGGCAATCTCCTTGTCAGTCTTCTGGGCCTCTCTGATCTTACACAACAAAGTGGACTGAATTTCCAATGCTACTACATAACATCTTGGGACTATTTCCAAACATAGCTCGGGAAGATCCTCTGCTAACTCCTTAGGTAATCCTTCGTTCATGAGTGTATTAACATAACTCTTGCGGCTCAACGCATCTGCTACTACATTGGCCTTTCCAGGATGATAGTGAAATTTCATATCATAATCCTTAATGAGGTCCAACCATCTCCTCTGTATGAGATTCAACTCCTTCTGCATGAAGATATATTTCAAACTCTTATGATCTGTGTAAACTTCACAATGGTTTCCGATGAGAAAATGTCTCCTTGTATTCAGTGCATGGATTACGGCTGCTAACTCCAAATCATGCGTAGCATAATTCAACTCATGAGGTTTGAACTATCATGAGGCATATGAAACAACTCTTCCTTCTTGCATAAGCACTGCTCCAAGTCCTCGACGTGAAGCGTCACAATATACTTGGTAATCCTTTCGTTGCTCTGGAAGAATCAGCACTGGGGCGATAACCAAACGTTTCTTCAATTCCTAAAAACTGGCTTCACACTCCTCAGTCCATTTGAACTTGGTGTCTTTCTTCAATAACTCCGTCATGGGATTTGCAATCCTGGAGAAATTCTCAATGAACCTTCGGTAATATCCTGCGAGTCCGAGAAAACTCGTGATCTCTCCAACTGATGTGGAGACCACCCATTTAGTCACAAAAACAACTTTGGTAGAGTCTACTGCTATTCCTTCTCCAGATATAACATTTCTGAGAAATCCAACTTCCTTTAACCAAAACTCACGCTTGCTGAACTTGGCATACAACTAATGTTCTCTGAGCTTCTCAAGAACCAAACGCAGATGCTCCTTATGCTCCTCTTCGTTCTTCGAGTAGACCAATATATCACCAATGAACACCACGACGAACTTATCCAAAAACTCCATAAACACCTTGTTCATCATGTTCATGAAATAGGTAGGCGCGTTAGTCAGACCTAATGACATAACGATATACTCACATAGCCTGTACCTTGTGGTAAAAGCTGTCTTAGGTATATCCTACTCTCGAATCTTCAACTGGTGATAACCTGATCGAAGATCTATCTTAGAGAAAACTTTAGCTCCTTGCAACTGGTCAAACAAATCATTGATCATCAGCAAAGGGTATTTGTTCTTGATCGTCATCTCATTCAACGCACGATAATCAACAACCATCCTTAATGATCCATCCTTCTTCTCCACTAGAAGCACTGAGGCTCCCCAAGGTGACGAACTTGGTCGTATGTAACCTTTATCAAGTAACTCCTTAATCTACTTCTTAATTTCCTTCAGATCCTTGGCGGGCATCCAATACAATCTCTTTGATATTGGCCCGGTGCCTTGCAATAGCTCAATCAAAAACTCAATGTATCGATCCGGTGGCATGCCTGGCAACTCCTCCAGAAATACGTTGGGGAAATCCTCCACCACTAGTAATTCCTCCTATACAACTCCTGATAGGGAATTCACTTGAGTCCTCTTCGGCACATGCCAGGATACATACTTGATCCTTCTTCCTTCTAGAGTGGTGAGGAATATCGACTTACTAGCACAATCAATGTTCCCTCCATACTTCGATAACCAATCCATGCCTAATATTACATCCTGTCCTTGTGACTCCAAAATTATTAGGTCCGAGGGAAACACATAGTTACCAATCCTTAAGGGTAACCAATCACACCATAGGCTGGCAATATACTCTGCTCCTAGCGAACTTACTAACATGGGTGACCTAAGGGCTTGGGTTGGAAGGTTATACTTATCCACAAATTCCCTTGATATGTATGAATGCGATGCACCAGTATCGAAAAGAACGAGGTTGATAAATGCATTAATCAAATACTTACCAACAACTGCATCAGGTTGATCCTCAATATCCTCAATATCCTCCATGCACTGAGGCTCCCCAAGTTGCGAAACTCACGCTTCTTCATACTCATAGCTCTAGCTGAAACATGGGCGGTGTGGAAAGCCTGCTGAAACTGATCCCATGTAAAAGTGTCGATGGGGTAAGTGGATGTCAAATTCTCCCACCATGAAGTTGTGGGTCCATCAAGCTGATGTGCGGCAAAACACACTCTCTGCATCTGTGCATCCTGAAGTGGTCAGCTCTCTTCCAATCTTGCGGAGCCAACCATCTGCAACAATCGGCTCGGTGCTACTAGAGAACACCGGGGATTCAACGTTAGGAAACGGGCTAGGTGATCAACAGGGGGTGGTGGTGGTGGTGGGTTGTTGTTGTTGTTGTTGTTGTTGTTGTTGTTGTTGTTGTTGTTGTTGTTGTTGTTGTTGTTGTTGTTGTTGTTGTTGTTGTTGTTGTTGCCTTGGTTCTGATTCTGGACTAAAAGTTGCATCAAGATATTCTGCTGCTGGATCAACTGAGTGAGCTGCGGTGGGATGGCAAATCCATTGTCACGTCTCGGAGGCATATGATGGGTTTAGAAGGGGTGATAAAACAGAATAGAATAGAGGTCTAAGATAGATTCACTACCCATAATGCTCATGCGACAAACACAATCAATTTCACTTTAATCAATAGGACAAAATTCATACAAAACGGCCTAACCTATAACTACTAACTCGATCATTGCAACTACTTGGAGGGAAAATACTACTAATTACAATGGTGGTCATCTAGAAATTTTCATCAGAAGAAGTGATGCGTCCATTTTGCATCATGCTTTTGTATCGATATTTATTGCATTATGGGCTGTTATCACACGTTACATCACAATACTTATGGCTATTCTCTCTTATTTTACAAGATTTATCATGAAGAGGGAGAATGCCAGCAGCCGGGATTCTGGCTGGAAAAGGAGCAAATATTGGAAACCTATTCTGCATAGCTCCAAAAGTCCTGAAACTCCACAAGAGTCATTTTTGGAATTAATTAGAATTATTGAGCGAAGAAAGTACTAGAGGGGGCCCACACCCTGGCCAGGAGGGTGCCCCCCCTACTGGGCGCGCCCCCTGTCTACTGGTGCCCCTGTTGGCCCTCTGGTGCCCATCTTCTACTATATGAAGGCTTTCACACTGGAAAAAAAATCATAAGCAAGCTTACGGGATGAAACTCTGCCGCCACGAGGCAGAACCTTGGCAGAACCAATCTAGGGCTCCGGTGGAGCTGTTCTGCCGAGGAAACTTCCCTCCAGGAGGGGGAAATCATCACCATCATCATCACCAACGATCCTCTCATGGGGAGGGGGTCAATCTCCATAAACATCTTCACCAGGACCATCTCGTCTCAAAACCCTAGTTCATCTCTTGTATCCAATCTTGTATCAAAACCACAAATTGGTACCTGTGGGTTGCTAGTACTGTTGATTACTCCTTGTAGTTGATGCTAATTGATTTACTTGGTGGAAGATCATATGTTCAGATCCTTAATGCATATTAATACTCCTCTGATCATGAACATGAATATGCTTTGTGAGTAGTTATGTTTGTTCCTGAGGACATGGGTGAAGTCTTGCTATTAGTAGTCATGTGAATTTGGTATTCGTTCAATATTTTGATGAGATGTATGTTGTCTTTCCTCTAGTGGTGTTATGTGAACGTCGACTACATGACACTTCACCATTATTTGGGACTATAGGAAGGCATTGGGAAGTAATAAGTAGATGATGGGTTGCTAGAGTGACAGAAGCTTAAACCCTAGTTTATGTGTTGCTTCGTAAGGGGCTGATTTGGATCCACTAGTTTCATGCTATGGTTAGGTTTACCTTAATACTTCTTTTGTAGTTGCGGATGCTTGCAATAGGGGTTAATCATAAGTGGTATGCTTGTACAAGAAAGGGCAGTACCCAAGCACTGGTCCACCCACATATCAAATTATCAAAGTACCGAACGCGAATCATATGAGGGTGATGACAACTAGCTTGACGATAATTCCCATGTGTCCTCGGGAGCACTTTTCTCATTATAAGAAATTTTCCAGGCTTGTCCTTTGCTACAAAAAGGATTGGGCCACCTTGCTGCACCTTATTTACTTTCGTTGCTTGTTAGCCGTTACAATTATCTTATCACAAAACTATCTGTTACCTACAATCTCAGTGCTTGCAGAGAATACCTTACTGAAAACCGCTTGTCATTTCCGTCTGCTTCTCGTTGGGTTCAACACTCTTACCTATCAAAAGGACTACGATAGATCCCCTATACTTGTGGGTCATCAAGACTCTTTTTCTGGTGGATGGAATATGCTGGCATAGTTACACTTTAAAGCAATGATAATGCAAAGACTATATCTACATGCAGTATTTGGCTGGTGGAGGCTGTAAGTTTCATGATTTTGCATAAAGCTAGTTTTTCCCTACAAGAAAGGAATACATTTATTTAACTGCTCCCATGTTGCCCATTATTTGAGAAGGTAACCCAACTCAAATCCCAATTAAAAGTATCATCATAATTAATTAGAGTAACGTGATGAGATCACATCAATAGATTCAAGTACTAGATACTCAAGATGTCCATAACCGGGGACACGGCTAACCATGATTAGTTTATACAATCTATAGAGGTTTGCGTAGTTTTCCCCACAAGACTCGGCCACATCCATGATCGGATGATCGAGACATAGCCTTTCTGAAGCATTAACTCTCTACTCCGGGTAGACAGTACCACCTACAACCCTCTACATCTGCTAGTCTACCTCTTCAAGAGATCACGCAACTTACTCAACTATGCTAGAGCCCATAATGGCTTGTGGCTGCAGATGGAAGTTTCTAGCATGAATAATCTTATGATCCCTTTGAGCCTGGGTGGCATTCCATAGGATAATCACACGGTAACCCCGGGATTTCCAAAAACAGGCAACACTGGGTTCCGCAGGTGCCTCAACCAATCCATTGAGATGTGTATTTAAGTTGACACCTTAATGTTATCCAACTAAAATAACTCTCAAACTTCCATGTGTGAATCACGATCCAATCCCCGTCTACGAGCATGGCTAAGAAATAATAAGCATAACGTATATTCTCGGGGTGATCAAAAGGTATTAGGTCCCTACCTCAAACACTACAACCAAAACAACATGTTCCCAATCCTACCAATGCAATTATTTGTGGGGCAGAACTAATGCATAGTAAAAACTGGGTATAAAAGATTATGATCAAAGTGTAACTTGCCTTGCTAATGATCTGCAAACTCTAAAGATTCGTAGTAACAAGCTTCAAACTCCGGGTAATCTAGTGTAGACAAACAATAGCGTTCATAAGCAATCACTCAATCGAAACGCGAGAAAACCGAGAAAAGATCCAAATCGAACGCTAAACAAGTAACGGCTTAAACTAACAAGAGTTAAAACCTAGTAGAGGTATAAACATGTGAATTAGATCTTAACAGTAGGTACATGTGATTAGCTACAATTTGCAAAAAGACTCAACTAAAATAGAGCAACGAAACTCAAAATATGAAGGAAGCAAGATCATTTACTAATATGAACTAAAGTCAAATTTTAAAGCACCAAAATCATGTTCAAGTTGATTAACTGGAAAGAGGGCTTCGAGACGAAGATTTGGCGCTGGTTTTATCTAATTTGGATAAACGAGTAAAAAGTTATACTAGTTTAAAGATCAGGGGCTGAATCGCGATAAAAGTAATCGCAGATAAGTCCCTGGCCGAAAATAAAATAAAAAGAAAAAGACTATGGAGCAAACTCGTTCATTTCAATGAACTAACGGACGAACGTTCGCAGATTAGACTCAACCGAGAAAAACTGATTTAATATTAAAAAAACGAACTAGGGTTTATAAAAAAACCGAACGGTTTTTATACCTAAACCCAAAAAGACCGACGACTACGAGTCGACAGCGGCGACGGCGGGCGTGGTGGCGGCTCCGGCGCCTGCGGCCGGCGGCGCGGCTGCTTGGGCGGGGGCGGACGCGGCGGCGACGAAGCAGCGGTGGCGGCGGCACTCGGGACGGGGTGGAGAGGGGCTGCGGTGGCGCTATTTATTGGGTGGGGCGGCGGCTTAGCTTGGGGAGGGGGCCGGCCTCGGGAGGCGTTCCCCTCGAGGACTCGTGGCGGTGGTGACGCGCTGGGCTTGGCCCAGTCGGGCGACGCGTTTTTCTAAATATTTTGCCTAAAAAGAACAAAAATCCTAATAAAATATAGAAAAATTCTAAAAAATGCCAAAAACAATTTTCACCGTCTAAATAGAATATTTAGAACAAAGTGAGCATTTTTCTGGCCTAAAAATGCAATTTTGAAAAATGCATATTTTTTTCTAATCCAAATAAAATAGCAAATAAAATACTTGAAAAATCATAATTTGAACCCCTTTGATACGCAAATAAAATACTTAAAATAGCAAGAATAAATATGATATGCATATGATGATCTATGTATAACATCCAAATTGAAAATTGGGATGTTACACTGCTTCATGGGTTTGAACCCCTTTGATTATGTTTAGGCTGTGTTCAGACAGCCTGCGTGGGATGCCCGACATATCTGAAGGGTGCCAAGCAAAAGTATCCCAATTTTCATGCATGAATGTGCATAAGACGACATCTACGGCCGGATCCAGCTGTGCTCCGATAGACGCTGTCTTGTTGGGGTCCGTCGGGTGCACTTGAAATTTGACTATTTCCTCTGTTGGCTTTAAAGAGGTGGATTTAGGTCTCTTGTAGAGGATCACATCATCCTTGCACAACGTGGACTGTAGGGTGGTCAGTTCTTCAGCTACTAGGGCTTCAGATAATGCCTCGAAGGCCAAGGATGCGGTTTTGTTTTCGACACAGAGCGCTTTATCCAGGTCGCTCGAGATTGTGATGATTCCACTGGGTCCGGGCATTTTGAGTTTCATATACCCGTAATGGGGTATAGCCTGAAAGTGTGGAAGGCGTTGCGTCCAAGGATGGCGTGATACCCACTGCTGAAGGGCAGCACATGAAAGAGTAACTCTTCGAATCTGTAGTTTTCAGGCGTGTCGACACCACATCCAATGTAATTCTCCCAGAGCATCATGCTCCTCGACTGGGGATGATGCTGCGAAAGGTAGCATTGCTTTGCTCGATGCCTGCTCTATCAATCGGCATTTTGTCGAGGGTATCTTCATAGATGAGGTTAATCCCACTGCTGCTGTCCATGAGCACTTTAGTAAGTCGAAAACCGTCCACAATGGGGTTTAGAACTACAGCGGCGGCTGCTCGGACTACCCGAGCCTTTGGTTCATCTTCAGCGGTAAAGGTTATTGTCGTGTCATTCCATGGGCTCACTATGGTAACTTGGTGGTATTCGGCGAGATCGCGGAGTGCCCTTTTTCACCGATTATTTGAAGAAAAGGTCTCGAAGATCGTGAGGACGTCGAAATTGTCCCTCTCTATTGAGTATTTCCCTAGAGTTGTGGTGGTGAGGATGGCCTTGCCACTTTTTGCTACCTGCCGTAATACCCAACATGTTCAAAGGCTATGGGTTGGATCTGTGCTTGGGGTCACATGTATTGGACAGGGCTTCTCGAGGTATTCGTCCAGAGGATCTATATCCCGTAAAGGGGTTATTTTGTCTGCTAACAGACTGATGATCGGATGCCCCACTAAGGTGCGTCCCTTTAGTCCGGGCCGCATACTACTTAAAGGCAGCGGGCTCCAGATGAGTTTTCTGGGCCTTCCATGTGCTTTCCATCGCGCAGTACTTTTGCACTACCTGTGACAATTCCGAGAAGTCCTGTATGCAACGAAGGTCGAGGGCGTTCAGTATTCCCTCGTCATTACAATTGTGATTGGAGACCGAAAATGCATCGTGGTTGCAGCAATCTTTGATCTTGCTTTTAACAAGTAGGAATCTGGCCCAAAAGTGTTGGACCATTTCCTAAGGGTGCTGTCGTATGTACATCAGGTTTTACATGTCTGGAGGCCCTGAGTTGCTTGGAGATCAATGATTGTGGTGGGTGGGTGGCTTAGAATTTGACTCCCGACCCACGTCAGCGCTTGGAGCCTGGAAAATCTCGGAGGCGATAAATTCGGATCCGGAGAGATCGAAGTGCTCTCTCGATCCGGTATCCGAGCCAGAGTTCAGCGGACTTGGAGTCCCTCCTGACGGTAGAGTATCCGTCTAGAGAGGTTCAGAGATCCTAACATATTTGGTTCTCAACATAGGAGGAGAAGTGTCCTCGGTTCGTTCATCAACGACCGCCACCAGGTGGGTAATTGGCGGGCGATGGATCTCCCTCTGGTCAGGCTTAAGCCCGATCCGACCATAATCTGTTGAAGACCCCAAGGCGGCGATGTGAGCTAGCAGCTCGTTTAAGGATGAGAAGTCTGCCGGATCCATCTTTTAGGAGTACTAGAGACCGATGCGAGAATGGTATTCGGTGGTCATAGGGGGTGTTATAGGCTTAACGGCCTTACGCGCGTCTATCATCAAACCGCCGAGCTGCAGGATCTGCCTAGAAGCCAGGCTCCGTCCAGAGGTAATGTTGTCTTTGATGACTAGACGAGCCATAGATCGCTTTTTCGGGACTACACAACATAGCTCTCAATGAAAGCACCAATGTCTGTGTCATAACCGGCAGATTTCGGGTAGGGGGGCAAGCTGTGTGTCTAAGGATCAATGGTAACGGTGGACAAAGGGACACAACATTTACCCTACTTCCCGCTTGATTGTATTCGATGAGTGTAGGGGTTACAAGAGTTGATCTGTCTCGAGATCATAATGGCTAAGCCCTAGTTTGTCTAGCCTATTAATGTTGTGATGATAGCCTCTACGGACCAAACCCTCCGGTTTATATACACACCGGGAGGGTCTAGGGTTTATACAAACTTGGTTCATCAGGGAAGGAAATGATACATCCGGACACGAAAGACTGCCTCCATCTTTTACCTTCATGGACCATTCAGCCCAGCCCGTAGCCTCGAGCCAGACACCTGAGGACCCCCGAAACCAGGACTCCATCAACGGTGAGGACGGTGACGAACACTGCTTTGTCCCCTGCGTCCACAGCGTGCCTCCAACCCTTCCTCTTGGCTGACTACAAGGCCCGCTCCTCGGGCTTCAGCTGCTTCTTCTTCTTGGGCGGGGCGGTGGTCTTCCGGGTAGCGCGGGGCTTGCCTTTGCCGGAGCGGGCGGAGGTGACGCCGGACGAGATGAGGGAGCCAAGCCGACGGCGGAATCAAGGGCATCATCCACGACGAGCGGGCGGGGGCCAAGCGCGAGCCGGTAGGAGGTTTTTGGGAAATTAAAGGGAAATGCTGGCCACTTTGCCACCAACTGGCAGGCCAGGTGAGTAGTAGGCGCACGCTGCCCATGTCCGCCTATTGTCCGTGCCGATGCAAATGAGGCCTAAAATTTGGTCGTGAATGGGTCGACAGGGAGACGAAAAGCGGATGCGTTCATCTGAGTCGGCATGTTGGGCTGAATTTTGTGTTCCTGGCAACCCAAACTAGCACACGTGGACAAAATTGGTCCGCGCGTTGGGGTTGCTGTGAGGCAGCCATGGTGAGGGGAAGCAAGCATGGAAGAATGTCGTGCTGTTGCGGGCGTCCACAAGTAGGTAGGAGGACTCGGAAAGGAGCTCGTCAGGCAGCACAAGAGGCCAGTGAATAGGGGCGGAGGAGCTGCTGGAGATGGCGGTGGTGGCGCCATGGCCACCCGGGGAAGAAAAACGGACGTGGACAAAGGTCGACGGAGGGAGACGGCAGATAGTAGAGCTTGTTAAGACAACGATGGAGCCGGAGGGCGCGGCGGACGAACAAGGGAGGTGCAAGTGGAACTCCTCTCCTCGGCAGAGCTCACAACGATGGCAGGGCGAGGGCAAGCGCAAGGAGGCATGCAGAGGCAAGGGCCATGGAGGAGGTCACGGGAAGGAGAGGGGCTAGAGGGCGCGGCGGTCGAGCGACCATTGTTGAGGATGCCTTGGGCGCAGGGGACAAAGGAGGCGCAGAGGAAGGGGAGGAAGGAAGCCGGTGGGTGGCAAGGCAGTGGAGCATCGCCGGAATGGCTGCCGGTTGCGGCAGTGACGGCCGTGAGGAAGGAGGAGGGATCGAGTGGGGATTGGGGGTTGTGTGCGTTGAGGTTTGGGCAGGTGGCTAGCTGGGCTCGCTCTCTCTCTCTCTCCCCAGATTCTTCTTGTATCTTCATCGGCAAAAAAATAGAAAAAGAACAAAAGAGTGAGAAAAAAAGGTTAGAGAAGTAATATGGATTGGTGTGTTGTTTTCCTGGGATCAAGAAAATATGGTTGATTGACAAAAAGGGTTGGAAGGGTATTGGCAAACTGAATCAAATCTCATTTGAATTTAATTCAAATGGGTTCGAAAAGGAAGTGGGTGCTAGGAAGGTACAAAAATGTTCAGATTTGAGGCGAAGCTCGGGAAAGTGATGAAAGAATTGTTATTTGGGGCCAAACATGAAATAGAATAGGCATGTGGATTAAATTGCAAGTGTGTTTTGGTTGATTCCAAATTAATGGAATATTTATAATATCTCCCTAAAATATTTTGAGGATATGTTGTAAAGAAAAGCTACCATGTGAAATCCGTCAATTTTAATTGATCAAATTTTCATGCAATTTATTTGGCTGAGTTTTAATTGGGTTGCAAAAATTGATGGTGTGATGACATGATGTGATGCAAAAATAAATAGAAAAAAACAATTATAACAATGACAATGCAAATAATTGGTCTCGGGCTATCACACTTGCCTCTTAGTCCCTGTTCTTGCTCGTTTTCATGAGATTTATGATCTCCTTCTCAAAGCTCCGTTTTCGAAACTGTTTTTAGGAATCGCTCATTGCTATGTGATTCCTCCAATAGTTAAATTAGTTTTTGTTCTAGTGCTTTGTGTTTTACAAACTTTGCTACTGTTGGTGACCATGTATATGAGCTTGCATGTTGAATTTGTATGGTTCAAGTAGTTTTGATGCATGATATAGCGTCTAGAAACTTGTGGGAGTAGTTGCTATCAATTTTGTTAAGTTTTGTTCACTTTTATTTTGTGGACTAAAATTTCAGAAATTTTTCAGAGAAAAGAAAATGATTAGGAGGATTTTGAGGGGTTCTTCGAGACGGCGTTTCGAGAAAACTCTGAAGGAGAAGCCCAAGTACAACCTTCCGTGTGCTGTCGAGGTGCGGTCGTGCGAATGGCCATGCAACACATTCTTGAGGGATGCGGGCATTTTTGATGATTTCTATTATTTGGCGAACAATGTCAGCATCAACCCATTCCTTGAAGGTAAGTGTGATTAGTACTTCCTCACCAATACTTTTGTGCAAAAAAATTACTTCCATGCTAGGAGGATACACCCACCGTGTCATTCCACCTCTATGATATTCATCAAGAAATGGCACTTGATAGATTTTGCTAAGTGTGCAAAATCCGTAATGAGAGCATCCCTGTAGAACCATGTCCTAGAGATGTTAATGATTTTATATCCGACGTAACTATGGGGGAGTCGAGAGGGGTCTCTGATGCTAGAGTTGCTAGTTTACATTTCCCCATTTTACGTTGCTACCCGTTATTCACTAGGAGGTGTTTAACTGGTAGATGGGAGAGTGGAACGCTCAGTTCCACTAATCTTGCAATTTTACGCCATGCTCTTTATGGTGATAGAACTGTTAGTTTGAGAGTTATGGTTTCTCGACGGTTACATAATACGTCTCTAGCATATCTATAATTTATAAAGTATTCATGCCATATTTACATCAATTCTATATGGTTTTGATATGATTTGAATGTAACTAACTAGGACTGGCGTTGTTTTCAGTAGAACTACCGTGATGTTGGCTTTTGTGCAGAAATAGAAGTTCTCGGGATGGGCTGAAACTTTTTGATCATTTTTTTGGAACAAAAGAGACCCCCGAAGTTTCATGGGAGGACCAAAAGGTGAAGGAGGTGTCCACTACCTATCAGGGTGCGCCAGGGGCCTTAGTGGTGAGCTGGTAGGTAGTGGGAACCTCGTGGCCCATATTAGCATGAGACCGACACCAAAAAATCCTATAAATAGAGAAACCACCAGAAATAACCCTAGAACTTGGACTCCACCGCCGCATGGCTCTGTATCCTCCAAATACCATCTAGATCCGTTTTTGGCACCCTACCGGAGGGGGGAATCATCACCAAGGCCATCTTCATCATCCCGGCGGCCACCTTGTTGAGGAGTGAGTAGTTCACCCTTGATGCTAGAGGTACGTACAAGTAGCTATGTGTTTGATCTCTCTCTCTCTCTCATATTCTTGATTTGGCACGATCTTGATGTACCGGGAGTTTTCTTAATATAGTTGGATCATATGGTGTTTCTCCCTCTCTATCTTGTTGTGAAGAATTGAGTTTTACATTTGAGATTTCGTTATTATCGGATTGAAATACTTTTATAGATTTGAGAACACATGATGTATGTCTTGCGTATGAATGCCCATGTTGACAATGGGGTATCATATTGATTCACTTGATGTATGTTTTGGCACTCGGCTCGCGGCTTCCTAGGTGACACTGGGGTAACCTATGCATAGGGGTTGATGAATGATTTCATCTTTGCTTCTCAGGTAGAAATCTTAGGGCACTCTTTGAGGTTTTTTGTGTTGGATTGAATATTATGAATCTTAAGTTGTTTGATGCATATTGTATAATCAACTCATGGATACTTGTGGTGACATTGGAATATCTAGGTGACATTAGAGTTTCTTGATGTGTGTCATATGGTATTATTTTAGTATGAACTCTCGGGCTGTTTGTGACACTTATAGGAATAGCTCAATAGATTGATCAGAAAGGATAACTTTGAGTTGGTTTCGTACCCTACAAACAATTTCATCTTATGTTCTCCGCTAGATAATAACTTTGGAGTGACTCTTTGTCGCACGTTGAGGGATTCCTACATGATCCAATTTTGTTAGCATTGTTGAGAGATTGCACTGGTGAAAGTATGAACCCTAGGCCTTATTTACAAGCATTGCAATACCGTTTATGCTCACTTCTGTTACTTTCTACGTTGCTATTTTTATAATTTCATATTACAAAAACCTATGTCTACTATCGATACTACACTTGTATCACCATCTCTTCGCTGAACTAGTGCACCTACACAATTTGTCATTGTATTGGGTGTGTTGGGGACACAAGAGATTTCTTATATTTGTTTGCAGTGTTGTTTGAGAAAGACCATCTTCATCCTACGCCTCCCACAAATTTATAAACCTTAGGTCATCCACTTGAGGGAAAATTGCTATTGTCCTACAAAACACGCTTGTTGGCCCAACAATAGTCTACAAGAATAAAGTTGCGCAGTAGACATCAAGCTCTTTTCTGGCGCCTACCGGGGAGGTGAGTGCTTAAAGGTATATCTTTAGATCTTGCAACTGAATCTTCTAGTTTCTTGTTTTATCACTAGTTTGGTCTATAAAATAAAATCACAAAGAAATGGAACTAAGGTTGCCTCATATTATTCATCTTTATAATGTGTTACTTGAAAATGATGGAAAGGAAAATTGTGCTCAATAGTTAGAAAAAGAATTCAAAAAAATGTTTGGCATAAATTCTTTGAATGATGAGCATGACTGCAATGTTATTAGTATGCTTGCTATGAATATCTATGATGCTAATGATATGCAGAGCCATAAGCTTGGTGATGTTATATTTTATGAAGATGATTTTTTAGTCCCCCAAGTTTTGATGAGAAAATTTATTACAATGATATCATGCCTCGTATTTATGATGATTATATTGATGAAAGTGGGTTTGGAAGAGTATCAACTCTAGGTACTACTAATCCCACTATTTTGGAGGTTGTTGAATCTTATTGTAATAATTATGAAAGTAGATTTGGAGAGGTCATGACTTTATTTAATGATAAATCCACTATGGAAGTGGTTTCAATTGATTATGAGAAAAAAGATTATGTCTGTGATGATTATTGTGATGACATTTATGTTATAAAGAATAATGATAACCATGAAACTTGTCATCATGATTTCAATTTTCAATTGGATTATACCAATCAAGTATCACATGATAGTTATTTTGTTGAGTTTTCTCCCACTACTATTAATGAGAATAAATTTGCTTATGTGGAGAGTAATAAAATTTCTATTGTTATGTATCATGAAAATAATGCTTTATGTGATAGCTATATTGTTGAATTCAATGATGATGCTAGTGAAAATTACTATGTGTTGAAAATCTTGAAGTTATGCTTGTTTTGCCTTCCTATGCTAGTTGATTCTTGCTCCCATAAATTGTTTGCTCACAAAATCCCTATGCATAGGAAGTGGGTTAGGCTTAAATGTGCTTGTCATGTGATTCGTGATGCTCCTTTTATATTTAAATTCTTACCTTTTATGTGAGCATCATTGAAATCATCATGCTTGGCTAAAATTGCATTAAAGAAAAGCGCTTATTGAGTGAAAACCCAACACTTTTACCTACTGTTTTTGTGTGTTCACATGATTAAGCTACTGTAGTAATCATGTTTTAGGGATTTTATTTCAATAAAGTACCAAGGAAATCCTTTGGCATAGTATGGATGATAGTTGACTTGATTCTAGGCAAAAACAGAAACTTCCACGCCCAATAACAGAATTGTTAAAATCACTGGAGCGTCAAAAAACAAATTGTAACACCCCAAGAATAATGCTACAGTGATCTCCCGTTTAATGATGCCATGTCATTATCTTTTTCGGACTAAATTGCCACTTGATGAAAATCAAAACCAAATTCCATCTGAAATACAAGTCGAATATTTACTTCTTCTGTATGCAAACAAAAATGTCCTGATGTTGCAAATAATCCCCAGGCATTTTTCATGATGAAAACAACCTCTTTTGGATTTCCAAAATCCCCCTGGGATTTAATGTAGTGGTCCAACAACATCTTAATGAACCTTCTAAATTCAAACACAATTCTAAACTTTCCAAAATGACCTCAAGCTTTTTGTGGCGGTGTGAAAAATTGCAATCCAAATTATGAGCCAAGTTTCTTATTTTGAATAATCTTTTTGATAGCTTAACTAAATAGAAAGAGTGCCATTAAAAAAACAGAAAGCAAAGAAGGAGAAAAAGAAGGAGAGCCCATGTGCACTTGGGCATCATCTCCACTGTACCAGGCCCAGGCCACCAACCGGCTCCTCCTTCAACCTCCTGTTCACAGGAGGCTCGGTGGCTGTCGCGCTCATCCATGCCCGGGATCGGGCATGTGCAGGCCATTCTATGAGTGCTCCCTGACCACCCCGGGAACCCTAGATCGCCTCACCCACTCTCCCTCACTCGTGCTCCCCCTTTCTTACCATTGTCCGAGAGCGCCCGCCGCCGTTTTCCGTCGATCCCACGACCACTGGTGTCCTTTCGCGTCTCCGCCCATTCGACCACATCATCCACCGCCAGCCATTTCGCTCAGAGAGGACTGCACGGGCGGGATCAAGCTGGGCGCTGATCTCTCTATTATCGGCGATCTCTGACAACCGTGCCTCCCTCTGTGTTACCGATCACCCGAGGGGCCTCCATGAGCCCGCAAGGAGAGCTCCACGTCCTCTCCCCTCTCCTTCCTAGCCTTGTCGCGATCCTAGCCGTAGATGTCGCCATTGCCGGTGCTCGCCTCCGCCACCATACTCGTCACCACGGCCGAACTCGCCGTCAAGCTCAGCAAAGCACAGCATCATGCTCAGCACGCTCCCAGCAGTCCAACGCCACCATCCATTGCCCTTGTCGTGCCCTGCAGTGACGAGCGCGGGCACTCCCGAAAGCCACCACCGCCGCCACTCATCGCCAGCAGTCTTCCGGCCACCCCCGAGTCGAACCACTAGCACCACGCCAAGCGCGTGAATGCTAGCTTTCAAACGCAAGAAACTGCACGTGATTCGGCTTGCCATAGCCGAATCCCGAGCCCCTCCGGCGAGTTCGCCTCCACGGGAGACTCGTTGGAGCGTTTTCCGGCGCCGGCGCCAACGTGGCCTGACCAATGGGCCGCCCTGAATCGCTGGCAACAGGATACCGCGGGCCTAGTTGACCAGTTGACCTGGTCAGCGCCGCACATGGCAGTTATTGTCACTGACCAGCGGGCCCCGCCGCATAAAACGATTTTATAATTAACTAAAAGTGCTAATTAAAATATGTTAATTAATTAGTTAATTAGTTAGTCTAATAGCGCACTGACCGGTGGGGCCTAGCTAATATTTAACTCTGTTTAAGTTAAACAAGACCTTGTTTAATCCTCTGCCTATGACAGGTAGGACCCACTATCAGGTTTGACCTAAACAGTGGCAATTGACTAGCTGACCTTATGCTGACATCACTGCCGACGTAATATTTCATTTCTATTATTTTAAATATTTCCTAAGAATGCTAAAATCTTTGAAAATTCATAGAAAATAAACCGTAGCTCGGAACGAAATCTTTCTACATGAAAGTTGATCAGAAAGACGTGACGAATCCAACCGTGCCATCTGTTTCTCTGTCGGGACCCTCTATGGAGGTGAACCCGCAACTTTAGCCTATTTCCCATAGATGAACAATGCATACATACCAGTTAATAATCCCAACATAAATCCTAAAATAAGTAAATGATTTAGACATGTCTTTAGGCTACCCGGCATTGCACGTTAGCATGACATGCTTTATGATGCTTTGTTTTGCTTTATGTTTATTGTTTATCCCCCCTCTTCTCTCCAGTAGATCCCGAGACCAATGCTGCCCCTGTGATCGACTACGTCTCCGACGACCCTTCTTCCTTTGTAGCAGAGCTTCCACGCAAGCAAACCCACCTTGTTCATTCTGATATCGCCCATTTCTTTCCCTTTCTTGCTTGCAATAGAACTGCTATCTCTTTTGTATGATTCTATTCTGATGCATAACCTGTTTTTGTTACTTGCTTTCATACCTTACCTGCTTATTCTAAACTGCTTAGTATAGGTTGGTTAGAGATCCTTCAGTGACCCCCACCTTGTCCCAGTTGCCCCGCTTAATGTTAGATGACTCAATCAACGTGATCGACGTCCAGGCCTCGACACTGCACATCACCCCAACTTTTTTGTACGACACTATTTAGTTACTATCGAGTGCTGAGGGTGATACCTTATCAGTGCTTCTGATGTTAACCTTGTAGGTTAGTTCATCGGTTGTGGTCATCGAGGGTGATTCCTCCTTTACCACTCCCGATAACGATGTTGTCGTGCAACTCCTCAAGAGTGGACCTCGAGGGTGATTCCTCTTAGGTTCACCTTAACGATTACATCAGGTGGAATTTCATCGAGGGTGATTCCTCAGGATTCCCCCATGGTGTTTTGGACACACTATTACTATGTCTTTACCACATAACCATGATACTAAAGGGGTACCCACGCGAGCATATTTGTTAGTGATGTGGAGTCGGGTTGACCTGGAAGGTTCCTGCGAGATAACAATGTGGTGTAGCTAGGCATTCTTAGCCCTTGTCGCAAGTCAACGAGACGGGGCGACGGGGTCACATCAATCATGAGTCTCTGCTCGTTACCGCGTGCTCCTAATTCACTAATGTCTTGGATATTTGATCCGAGTAGGCCTCTGGCCTTTTTCGCACTGACCACCACCCGGGAATAAGTATGGGCAGTCCACGTCATACGATTCTTCTAAAATCTCACTGACGTCAGCGACTGAGCGGCCCGCACCGGGTTGGACTGGAATGCCTTCTCTTGTATAAGGGAGGCTAGGTCTGCTCACCGGCTGCGTTCGCAATGCGCAGGATTGCAAAGGATGATTGTCCCATGAACCCTTCTCATTTAGGATGTAGACCGGCGTGCTGGCCTCTCTGTTGAGCCTAGGTAGGACTACAGCGTGTTGATCAGCAGAGGCCTGTCATGACTTGATGGTGTGTCTGGTCGGAGTTGATCGAGCGTGTTGGGTAAGTTTGTGCACCCCTGTAGGGAAGATTGATCTATTCGAATAGCCGGGTCCACGGTAATGGACGCTCGGAGTTGTATCCTGATCGATACAACTAGAAATGGATACTGAGTGCTCAGGCATGTATTGGATATGTGGCTCCGAGATTGCTTTCCTGCTGGGAGTCGGGGAAGGATCTCCGGGCGTTATTTCTACAACATGTTTGCTAAATATAAACTACTATTCTATACTCTGCTGGTTGCTGCAAGATTCTTGGAGCTGCTTGAAGATGCTAGTCTTCAACAGGCTAGGTTTTCCCCTTCTCTTCTGCCATTCTAGAGTTCAGTCCACAGATACTCCCCATTTCATCGATACTGATGCATATGTAGTGTAGATCCTTGCTTGCGATTACTTTGGATGAGTACTCACGGTTGCTTTGCTCCCCTTTTTCCACCTCTTTCCATTCTTCTCAGATGCTGCAACCAGATGGTGGAGCCCAGGATCCAGATGCCACCGCGGATGACTACGACTACCCCGAGGGTGCCTACTACTACATGATGGACGCCGACAACTAGGAGTAGTTAGGAGGCTCCCAGGAAGGAGGCCTTACCTTTTCGATCGTAGATGCTTTTGTGCTAGCCTTCTTAAGGAAAACTTTTTTAACTCTTGTCTGTACTCAGATAATTTTGCTTCCGCTGACTCATTTGTATTCGAGCTTGTGTACTCGAGCCCTCGTGGCCCCTGGCTTGTAATATAAAGCTTGTATTATTTTAATTTGTGTCTAGAGTTGTGTTGTGATATCTTCCGGTGAGTCCCTGATTTTGGTCGTACACCTTTGCGTGTATGTTTGGTGTACGATCGAATCGGGGGCGTGACAAGTTGGTATCAGAGCCAACTGCCTGTAGGAATCCCCCTTTCCAACTCCTTGGCCGAAGTTGAGTCTAGTCACTGAAAAACTTTTACTAACATGGCTGTGCGTCTTATGGGCCCACGTCGCCATTGGCTGGTATTAGGATCTTGTATTCCTCGTCTATACTCTGGGACTTTGATCTCTCTTCAATTCGGGTTCAACAATTTTACTAACTCTAACTTTAGGTTCTCGTAACCACTTCCTACCAGAGAGCCCCTTCATTTCAGGTGATTGCCTGCTTCATTAGAAGATTCCTAAGATACTGTATGTTTTCCCAAGACCCTTTTGCCCACCGCCTTTGCAATTCCCTTGCACTGCTATATCCTTACAGATAACTATACAATTGTTGTTCATACCTTCGTCCCAAGTTGCTCTTGTTTTTACAAGATGCCCCAAAATACTCTCGTTGTCCCGAGAACCCCTTCTACAACTGCCTTGAAGTTCTTTGCCGCATGAATCCCTACGGATAATTCCTCACACTTAACGGGGATCCGTTCATCCCCAGTTGTTCATGTGTTTTACAAATGTCTTCTAAATACTATTTGATCTTCCGAAAATCCTCAGTAACCTATTGCTCTGGTTCTTCCTTACCTGCTTGCATTATGGTTAATTCCATATGGCTAGCAATATTTATTAGACTCCTTTACGATTGTCATTCTTACCCCATTGGTTCAACATGTCTGCGAATACTCGCAATCATCAAAAAATTCTTAGAATTTATCTTTCCGGCTCAGATGACCGTCCGGACATGAGTTGATTCTCGACAATCAAACCTTGATTGATTGTCCATCTAATTCTAATTGACTTATTCATCTTTTGACCAGAGCATCTTCTTCTAATCCCCTAATTCTGGAATCGCAATCCCATTGTAAATAATCTACGGGTTATTCAGATATTTCCATAATTTGATACCCTTTTGCATTCTTTCTTCTTCTGATTGAGTACAGATACTCACATCAGTTCCATTGTGGACCGCCAAATCATTTGCTGGATTATTATCCGGCAGTTCCCTTCATATTCAATTACCTTGTGAGTTCTTTCCCTGATACATAATGCCTTTGGTAAATTGTATTCTCTAATTTGGCCAACCATGCTCTACTTTCGAGCTTTCATTATATACTCTTGAAGTTTGTGGTGTATGTTCCTAAGAGGCCCCGATGGGTTGAACCTATGTCTTCCCTAATCTACGGGAACCCGGAAACTTCTATGGGACATACCCTTCTAGTGTTACGCTAGATAAAATTCCAACACTACATTTTCATCAAAAACTAGAGGTGAATGAAGTGACGTACATTGAAGAAGTAGGAGTCGACCTTGGACTTTGTGTTCATGCCCATGGACACGATGTAGATCATATCATTGGAGCTTCTCGTGAAAATTAATTATCCCCTTGGTATAAGTTCATCTTATATCTCGGATTTGGTATTTTGCAATCGTGGTCCGGACCATATTGTTCTTCTTTAATCCCATTTCTCGGACAAGTTAAAGTACTTGTCTTCGGCGGATCATTTCACGTGTGAAGCATCTATTCTACTATACCTTCGAGTATTACCCTCTGTTATCTCGAGAATACCAAAGAGCTATGTTGCTTCCTATGAGACTTCTTCTAGTATAGCTTCTCACCGATATCAGATTTCCCCGGTTTCGAGTTATCAGTCACTTGAGAATGCCGATAAGTGAATCATTTCCACACTCCGATTCTATAACTGTAAGTAATATTCATTGCTTACGAGTTTAATAATCCTTCAAGTCATTCCTAGCCTGATCGGCTATATCATTATCAAGATAAATTTTAACTGTGCTACCTGGTCCTTTTCCTCGGAGCATAATTTTCGACGGTGAGCTAAACCTATGTCGATCTTCCTCGTCATATCATTTCACCATGAATAGCAAGCCTGATTTCGAGTTGTGTCGTACCCGCGGTTCCAATAACCTTTCGCTTCATCATTCCTTTGACTTGATGTCATCGCCGATTGGTTACATCTTCATTGAACCTCTCAACAAATATGTCATGATTGTCATCAGCATTCTGAGCTCTTCCAGGTTATCAATCAAATTCATGATGAGAAATACCATCCTTGCCCCCTCGATGAATTGTTGTCGAGCCCGTCGGCCACAAAAATCATCTTTTTTTGCTGAAATTGTATGACTTATTTTATAAGTTGTTCCGATGGAACCATTGTGTATCCAAAGTCTGACCTTTCCCTGATGACCATGTCAATGCTATCCGAAAGCATGTCTGTGGTACTCCTATCATCAATAAGAACACTGGGAGCGCAATGCTAACTGTTTCTTGATCAATTATCCAAACACCATCGTATGGGTAAACATCATGAATTCCTTGCCTCTTTGTCTAAATGGTTTCATACTTGGAGCCCTATCATGTATGTCATGCCTCGCCTTTCCTTAGGAAAGATATACTCTAAATACATGGGTATAAACACCTTTCCTTTCCATTGTTTTGTTTAACCTTTCTTGTAATCTAACTTGTTTGAGAAGAGATAAATCCCTACTTAAGTAAGCACCTCGGTGTACGACTCTGTCAGTAAGACCGTGTTACCATTGTTGATGACATTCCAGTAACCACCGATAGACGAGAACCTTGCCTCTTGGTCCGCCTCGTCTTACGAGCAGGAAAATGGTTCTCTTCATCCCTCGCTCTTGCTACCAACTTTGTTGGCGACATGGCTGACAAAATATCCTCTGACACGCCTTGCTATCATGAATGTGCGATATGTCAGCGCCTTTCCTACTTTTAACCCACATGGTGGGCCCATAAACCACAGTTCCATAGGATCGAAACTTGAATCTCTTGTACATCCCTATTTCCAAAGTTATCCCTCGCGCTTGACTTCGAATGTAACTCGCGAGCCACCTTCTGGGAGATCATCAATTCTGGTGTAAGACACAATACTTATTCCCATTGTTCTGAACTCCTTTCACTCTCTGTTTTAGGAAACGAACGATTATCTATCCACTTAAAATTTCTTATTGTACCTTCTAGCTCTCGATGTGTTTCATTTGTTGAACTCGAGAGATACTCACGAGTTCATTCATGGGATAATCCTATATAATCCTATATCGTTGTCGAGCTGCCCCTTACCTATTCGTAAGTACGATGAAGACTCTGAAGAAAGGATGGCAACTTCTTCATGGTGATCTGAAGCAGAGAAATGAACACATAAATGTAGTGGATTGACCTCTTTGACAAGACCAACTAAGATAGGAAGACTCGTTAGAATTTCGTAACCAAAATCCCCCTTCACTCTACCTCTTATATCTCGGGATGAGATTTCTTGTGGTGGAGGAGATTTGTAACACCCCGAGAATCATGCTACAGTGATCTACTCCTTAATGATGCCATGTCATCATGTTTTTAATACTAAATTGCCACTTGATGAAAATCAAAACCAAATTCCATTTGAAATACAAGTCGAATGTTTACTTCTTCTGTCATGCAAAAAAAATGTTCGTGATGTTGCAACTAATCCCTAGGTATTTATCATGATGAGAACAACATCTTTTGAATTTCCAAAATCCCCCTGGGATTTAATGTAGTGGTTCAACAACATCTTAATGAACCTTTTAAATTCAAGCATGATTCTAAACTTTTCAAAATGACCTCAAACTTTTTGTGGTGGTGTCAAAAATTGCAATACAAATTATGAGCCAAGTTTCATATTTTGAATAATCTTTTTGATAGCTTAACTAAAAAGAAACAGTGCCATTTAAAAAAAACAGAAAGCAAAGAAGGGGAAAAAGAAGGAGAACGACCATGTGCACTTGGGCCATCATCTCCATTGTACCAGGCCCAGCCCATCAACCGGCTCCTCCTTCAACCTCCTGTCCACAGGAGGCTCGGTGGCTGCCAGGCGCGCGTCCACACCTTGGATCATGCACGCACAGGCCATCCGCTGCATCCCAAGCGTTCTACAAGTGCTCCCAGACTACCCCCGGAACCCTAGATCGCCTCACCCACTCTCCCTCGATTACGCTCCCCCTTTCTCCACGCTGCCCGAGCGCGCCCGCCGTCGTTCGCCATTGGTACCGTGGCCACTAGTGTCCGTTCGCGTCTCCGTCGTGCCCATCGTCTCCGCCCCGTTCAACCACATCGTCCACGGCCAGCCATTTCGCTCAGAGGGGACTGCACGGGTGGGATAGACCTCGGTGCCGATCTCTTTGTCGCCAGTGATCTCGGATGACCGCGGCTTCCCTCTGCTCTACTGATCACCCGAGGGGCCTCGGTGAGCCCGCGCGGTGAGCTCCACATCCTCTGCCCTCTCCTTCCTTGCCTTGCCACGCCCCTAGCCGTAGTTGCTGCCATTGCCATAGCTTGCCTCCACCACCTAACTAGTCACCGTGGCCACACCTGCCGTCAATATCAGCCGAGCACGGCATCGTGCTTAGCACGCTCCCAGCAGTCCAACACCACCATCCGCAACCCTTGTCGTGCCCTACAGTGACGAGCGCGAGCACGCCCCGAAAGCCATCGCCGCCACCACTCGTCGCCGGCAGTCTTTCGGCCACCCTCGAGACGAACCACTAGTACCACGCGACGAGCGTGAACGCTAGCTTTCGAACACAATAAACCACATCCGATTTGGCTCGCCGTAGCCGAATCCCGAGCCCATCCGTCAAGTTAGTCGCCGCGGGAGGCTCGCCGGAGCGTTTTCTGGTGCTGGCGCCGATGTTGCCTGACCAGTAGGCCACATTAAGTCGCTGGCAACATGGTCCCGCAGGCCTAGTTGAACAGTTGACCTAGTCAACACCGTTGACATGGCAGTTACTATCACTGACCAGTGGACCCTGCCGCATAAAATGATTAATTAGTTAATTAGTTAGTCTAATAGCTCAGTAACAGGTGGGGCCAAGCTACTATTTAACTCTGTTTAAGTTAAACAAGACCCTCTTTTGTCCTTTGCCTATGACAGGTAGGACCGACTGTCAGGTTTGACCTAAACAGCGGCAGTTGACCTCATGGTGACATCACTGCTGACGTAATATATCATTTCTGCTAATTTATATATTACCCAACAATTCTAAAATCTTTCAAAATTCATGGAAAATAAATTGTAGCTCGAAACGAAAACTTTCTACATGAAAGTTGATCAGAAAGGCGAGACGAATCCAACCGTGCCATCTGTTTCCGTGTCGGGACCCTCTACGGAGGTGAACCCACAAATTTTAGCCCGTTTCTGGTAGATGAATAATGCATACATACCGGTTAATAATTCCAACTTAAATCGTAAAAAAACTAAAATGGTTTAGACATGTCTTTAGGCAACCGCTCACTACACATTAGCATGACATGCTTTATGATGCTTTGTTTGCTTTATATTTATTATTTCTTCCCCCTCTTCTCTCCGGTAGACCCCGAGATTGATGTTGTCCCTATGATCAACTACGTCTCAGACAACGCTTCTTTCTTTGAGGCAGAGCTTCCACGCAAGAAAATCCCCCGCGTTCATTCCGATATCGCCCATTTCTTTCCCTCTCTTGCTTGCATTAGAACTACTACTGCTTTTGTATGATCCTATTCTGATGCATAGCCTGTTTTTGTTACCTGCTTTCACACCATACCTGCTTATCCTAAACTGCTTAGTATAGGGTGGCTGGAGATCCTTTAGTGACCCCCACCTTGTCACAATTGCTGAGCTTTATGTTTGATGGCTTGATCAATGTGACTGACGTCCTGGCCCCGACGCCGCACATCACCCCCCTTTTGTTGTATGACACTACTGGGTTACTATCGAGTGTCGAGGGCTATACCTTGTCAGCATTGCTGATGTTAACCTTGTACGTTAGTTCATCGGTTGTGGTACCTCGAGGGTGATTCCTCGTAGGTTCACCTTGACAATTACATAAGGTGAAATTCCAGTGAGGGTGATTCCTCAGGGTTACCCTTGGTGTTTTGGACACACGATTACTATGGCTTTACCACATAACCATGATACTAAAGTCGGGTCGGCCCTGAGGGGTACCCACGCTAGCATATTTGCGAGTGATGTGGATTCATGTTGACCTGGAAGGTGCCCGTGATATAACTACGTGCGTAGCTGGGCATTCTTAGCCCTTGCCGCAAGTCCACGAGATGGGGCGACGGGGTCATATCGATCATGTGTCTTTGCTCATTACCAGGCGCTCCTAATTCACTAACGGTTTGGATATTTGATCCGAGTAGGCCTCTGGCCTTTGTTGCACTGATCACCACATAAGAATAAGTATGGACACTCCGCTTTGTATGATTCTTATGAAAGCTCATTAACGTCAGCAACTGAGCGGTGCACGCCGGGTTGGACTGGAACGCCTTCTCTTGTATAAGGGAGGCTAGGTCTGCTCACCGGCCGCGTTCGCAATGCGCGGGATTGCAAAGAACGATTGTCCCATGATCCCTTCGCATTTAGGATGTAGACCGGCGTGCTGGCCTCTCTGTTGAGCCTAGGTAGGACTACGGCGTGTTGATCGGCAGAGGTCGGTCCTGACCAGATAGTGTGTCTGGCCGGAGTTGATCGAGCGTGTTGGGTAAGTTTGTGCGCCCCTGCAAGGAAGATTGATCTATTCGACTAGTTAACTCCACGGTAACGGATGCTCGGAGTTGTATCCCGATCAATACAACTAGAACTGGATACTGAATGCTGAGGCATGTATTTGATTTGTGGCTCCGAGATTGCTTTCTCGCAAGGAATCGTGGAAGGATCTCCGGGTGTTATTTCTATAACATGTTTGTTAAATATAAACTGCTATTCTATACTCTCCTGATTGCTGCAAGATGCATGGAGCTGCTTGAAGATGCTAGTCTTCGAAAGGCTATGTTTTCCCCTTCTGTTCTAGCATTCTGCAGCTCAGTTCACGGATACTACCCATTTCATTGATAATGATGTATATGTAATGTAGATCCTTGCTTATGAGTACTTTGGATGAGTACTCATGGTTTCTTTTCTCCCCTTTTTCCACCTCTTTCCATTCTTCTCACATGTTGCAACCAGATGGTAGAGCCCAGGATCCAGACGCCACCGCCGACGACTACAACTACCCGAGGGTGCCTACTATTACGTGATGGACGCCGACGACCAGGAGTAGTTAGGAGGCTCCCGGGCAGGAGGCCTTGCCTTTTCGATCGTAGATGCTTTTGTGCGAGCCTTCTTAAGGTAAACTTGTTTAACTCATGTTTGTACTTAGATAATGTTGCTTCCGCTGACTTGTTTGTATGCAATCTTCTGTATTTGAGCCCTTGAGGCCCCTGGTTTGTAATATAAAGCTTGTATTATTTTAATTAGTGTCTAGAGTTGTGTTGTGATATCTTCCCGTGAGTCCCTGATCTTGATCGTACACCTATGCATGTATGATTAGTGTATGATTGAATCGGGGGCGTCTCACAAATTGCCTATGTTTTCCTAATTTTTTTGAATTGTTGAAAACATAAGTATGACTATAATTCAGATCATTATGTACTGTTCATACCAATTCTGTTTTCAATGCATAGTTTGTTGTTTTATAGTTTCTATGGCTTATATTGGTTAATATAATTTGTAGAAAATATAGGGCACATTAGGCATTCTGTGAGAACAGTTATGAATATTTTCTTGATAGCACCAAAGTGCATGATTTGTTTTATCATACTAACCCATCTCACGAAGTTCCGTTAAGTTTTTTGTGATTCAAGTTTTCAGGTTTTGGGTGAGATATCTATATGAGGAGAATAAGGAGTGGAAAGAACATAAGATTGGGGATTCCCAAGGCACCCCAAGGTAATATTCAAGGAAGACCAAGTGTCCAAGCTTGGGGATACCCAGCAAGGCATCCCCTCTTTCGTCTCCAACATGATCGGTAACCTTACATGGAGCTATATTCGTCACATGATATGAGTTTTGCTTGGAGCGTCATTTTATTTTATTAGGATTTTCTTTCTATTATTTAGATTAATGTTTTGCATCTTTCAATAAAAATGTCAAGTATAGCCTTTACAATGCTTAATTTGCAAGTCTATAAGTTGTTGTTTTGAAAACATAAAGTTTGATGTTATGTCTTGAATATGTTTGAATAGTCAGAACTTGATGAAATCTTCAAAATTTTAAACTATGACCTATGATAAATTTTCTACCCTGTGGTAATTTTTTAGAATTTTTGGAGTTAGGAAAGTATGGATATTTATTCAAAGACTATTCTGTTTAGACAGATTGTTGTTATGTTTGCATATGTTTGCTTGTTTAATGATTCTATTTGAGGATGGAAGTATTAAATATGCAGAGGCATTTAGTAATCAATGTTAAAAAAATAATTATAGTGATTTCCCATAGTAGATAATGATAAGGTTACGCATTGATTTATACTAACTTATCTCATGAGTTCTTGTTGAGTTTTGTGTGGATGAAGTTTTTGAGATTTAGGGAAACCGCGGTATGAGAGGAATTAAGGAGACATAAGAGCTCAAGCTTGGGGATGCCTAAGTCATCCCAAGATAATATTCCAAGAAGTCTCAACCATCTAAGCTTGGGGATGCCCCAGTAGGCATCCCAGCTTTTTTCATCAACAATTATCGATTAGCCTCGGTTGAGCCTTAGTTTTGCTTCTTCTCATGATTTGCGCTACTCTTGGAATGTCATTTTATTTTGTTTTGCTTGTTGTTCTAATAAAATACTTAGGTGTGAAAGTTTTTAAATGAGAGAGAGAGAGAGTCATGAAATAGCTACCCATTTACTTAACCATTCGCTTGATCTTCACTTATATCTTTTTGGAGTAGTTTGTCATTTACTATTGTGCTTCTCTTATATCCTGTGAGTAGATTGTTGTATGAATTGAATATCATGAAGTTGAAATTATATGTTCATATCATGCCTAGTAGTAGCTTCACATTGGGTTTAGAAAGTGAAATCCATTGAAGCTTGATTGACAATCATAATATTGGTCATACGAGCAATTCATGAATGATTAGTATAAGGAAGTGAACTTTCACATACAAATATATGTTCCTGGACATCTTTTATGACTGTGAATACCCATTAATTATTTTCAAACTTGAGAAAATTAGTTGAAGTTTGATAAGGACGACAACATATGAGTTATGTTTGGGTGTATTTGCATAGGAGCTATATTGTTATGGATCCTCCAACATGTTGTGTTTGCTTAGGATCTTTTGCTAGCCAAAAAATCTTACTAAGCGGAGATACTACTTGTGCATCCAAAAACCCTTAAACCTAGTTTTTTGCCATGAGTGTCCACCATATCTACCTATAACTACTAGAATCGGCTTCTTTGTCGTCCGCCATGGCTGACAGCAAAGGCATGGATCACGGACGGCAAAGCTCTTTGCTGTCCGCCAGAGACGGCAAACTGCCCTTCCGAACACGTGCCAGGAAAGGCCTTCTTTGTCGTCCGCTTCCTGGAAATGGATGGCAAAGGATTGTGCCGTCCGTCGTTGGTGGCCAGCAGACAACAAAGATCGTGGACGGCAGTGAGGTGGTGTGAGAGCCGTTAGGGGTTAACGGCGTGCTTTGCCGTCAGCCAGCGGACGGCAAAGAGGCTAAGGTCTTTGCCGTCAGCTGGCAGACGGCAAAGTGCTCAAACATGCCAGTCCTAGGAACCACAGGTAGCTGCCACGTGGCATGTTTGCCGTCAGCTAGCTGACGGCAAAGTTCTTTGCCGTCAGCTAGCTGAAGGCAAAGATCTTGTACAACCCTGTTTTCAATTTAATTCATTCAATTTGACAACAATTCACCGATATACACAGATATACACATATATACACAGCAATTCACATATATGCACAACAAGCATATCCAACACACAAGTTTCATCATATATACATAACCAACACATATATAGTTCCATCCTTACATATTACAAAAGTTTCACATTGTTCATCCAACATCGTTATCCGTCCATCCATATAACAAGTTCCAACCATGCAAGTTCACTGATACAAAATAAAAGCACAAATGGAAAAGAAGCACTCCATCCATGCAAGCTTCCGTGAATTAAATCAAATATGCAAAATGATAAACAAGACGTTAGAAAAAGAAGAAGAAAAAGAAGAAGACTATAAGAAGTAAGCATGCTTAAGTAAAATGGAGGTAACCTAGAAGAAAATGATGAAGAAGAAGAAGAAGAAGAAGAAGAAGAAGAAGAAGAAAAGAAGAAGAAGAAGAAGAGGAAGAAGAAGAGGAAGAACA
>NC_041387.1:198284242-198291831 GCF_002162155.2 Triticum dicoccoides | reverse complement strand
GAGGAGGAGGAGAAGAAGAAGAAGAAGAAGAAGAAGAAGAAGAAGAAGAAGAAGAAGAAGAAGAAGCAGAAGCAGCAGAAGAAGAAGCAGAAGGAGGAGAAGAAGCAGGATGAGAAGGAGGAGAAGAAGGAGAAGAAGGAGAAGAAGGAGAAGAAGAAGAAGAAGAAGAAGAAGAAGAAGAAGAAGAAGAAGAAGAAGAAGAAGAAGAAGAAGAAGAAGCAGAAGAAGAAGAAGAAGAAGAAGAAGAAGAAGAAGAAGAAGAAGAAGAAGTGTAACACCCCTAGTGTCATGCTACAGTAACCCTCTGTGATTAAGCCTAATCTTTTGGCTAAAGAATGCTTAATCACATCTGTTCAATATCTCTTTTCAACTCCCATTTGAATTCAAATTCAAATCATAAGAGAAACTTGAAGTTGCACAAAAGTTGCTGGAAAAATGTTCATCATTTAGCAAATATTCCAACGCAATTTGATGTAATTAAAAACAACATCACTCCTATGCTAAAATGGACACTAACATTTATAACAGTCCATTCCAGCAATTTAAAATGCAAATTCATTTATGAAAATTCCAAATGGATCTAAACCTCTCCCAAAAATAATTGTGGCAGTGCCTAAAAATGCACTGGACTTTTATGATCCAGTTTCACATTTTTCCTGAACCATTAAGGTCCCCAGATAAACTTTTTCCTCCTCTGGTAATTAAAGAAAAGAAAAAGAGAAGTAGAGGAGAGAGAGAGAAAGCCCTGCACAAGTTGGGCTTCGGCCCACCCGAGCCAACTGGCCCAGCAGGCCGGCCGACCCCCCCCCCACCGGTCGCTCCCTCCCCTTCCTGTTCCTCTGCTCCATGTCGCTACAGGGGCAAGGTCGACCCCGACCACCTCGCCGGCCTCACCGGGAGAGGATAAGGGCGACGCCTCAGGCTCCCCTCATCTCCCCTCACCCACTCACTCTCCCTGGACGCCCCCTCTCCCCTCTCTCCCTCTGGCCTCGCCCCCTTCTCCAGATCCGCCTCGCCCCGACGCACTGTCGCCGCCGCGTTGCTGCGCCACCGCGTCCACCGGGCCCTCCTCGCCGCCGCCGACGTGGCTGGGCGGGCCCGACCCCTGGCTCACTGCCAGTGGGCCTTAGGGGCCACGTTGACTGGGTTGACCCAGTCAACACGCTGACATGGCGGTACAGTGCCACTGACGAACCGGCCCCACCGCTTAAATAATAACTAAAATGATTTTTATAATTAAAAGTAATTAGTTTAACTAATTAGCCACTAACATGTGGGGCCCATCCGCTAATTAACCTCGGTTTAGTTTAAAATAAGCTCTGTTAAGTAACAGAGGCTGACAGGTGGGTCCCCCGTGTCAGTTTTGACCAGTCAACCGGACTGTTGAATGCTGACGTCACTCCTACGTCACGCTGACATCATATTCCTTTTCTGCTTTTTTTATAGTTTCTGAAAATGCTTTAATCTTTGAAAATGCATAGAAAATAAACCGTAGCTCGGATGAAAATGTTCTCTATATGAAAGTTGCTCAGAAAAATCCAACGAATCCGAATATGCGGTCCGTTCATCTGTCACATGCCCCTAGCATGCTGAACATGGAACTTTCCCCCTCCGGTCATCTGTCTGACACAGGTCCGGAACCGGGAATACATTCCCGGTTGAATTCTCCCTTCACCTATATCGTGTAGCCATACGTTAGGTCACTCCCGGCACAACATATTGCCATGTTACGCTTTGTGATGCTATGTCTGCTTTATATTTACTGTTTCTTCCCCCTCTTCTCTCCGGTAGACCCTCGAGACCGATGCCGCCCCTGTGATCGACTACGCCGACGACGACCCCTCCTTGCCAGAGCAACCAGGCAAGCCCCCCCTTTGATCATCCCGATATCGCCCATTCCTTTCTCTCATGCTTGCATTAGATTTTGCTACTGTTATTGTATGCTCCTATTCTAATGCATAGCCTGCTTTTGTACCCGTTATTGTACCTTACCTGCTTATCCTAATCTGCTTAGTATAGGTTGGTTAGTGATCCATCAGTGACCCCCACCTTGTCCTTGTTGCCCCTGCTTCATCATTGAAGACCCGATCAACGGGATTGAAGACCAGGCCCCGGCACCGCACATCACTTTCCCCTTAGTTGCTCGACACTGCTGGGTTACTATCGAGTGCCGAGGGTGAGACCTCTATAGCACTTCTGATGTTAACCTGTAGTGTAGCTATTCGGTCGTGGTCATCGAGGGTGATTTCCTCCTTAACCACTTCCGATACGGCTCTGTCGTGCAACCCCTCAAGTGTGAACCTCGAGGGTGATTCCTCTACGTTCACCTTGATGATTACATCGAGTGGAACCCACCGGGGGTGATTCCTTGGGTTTTCCTCTTGATGTTTGGACACACGGATACTTGGACTTTACAACTGTCACTTGGAAAGTGATGTGGAGACGGGTTGACCTGGAAGGTGCCCGTGAGATAATTACGAGGCGTGGCCGGGCATTCTTAGCCCTTGCCGCAAGTCCTCGAGACGGGGAAACGGGGTCACCTCTTTCGTGAGTCTCTGCTTGTTACCGCGCGTTCCTAATCCACTACGATTTGGATATTTGATCCGAGGGGCCTCTGGCCTGATAGCACTAACCATCACGTGGGCATAGTATGGGCGTTCTGCGTCGTATACATCAGCCAAAGCTTAATAGACGTCAGCGACTGAGTGGCGCGCGCCGGGTTGGACTGCGCAAGCGCCTGCCTTGTTGAGGGAGGTAGCTAGGTCTGCTCACCGGCCGCGTACGCAACGTGCAGGAGTTTCCGGGGAGATGGCCCATGACCCCTGGGGGCATAGGTTTAGTCCGGCGTGCTGACCTCTCTGTTAAGTCTAGGTCGGGTTGCGGCGTATTGTTTGGCCGAGGCCGGGCATGACCCTAGAAAGTGTGTCCGGCCGGAGTCAATCGAGCGTGGTGGGTAAGTTGGTGCACCCCTGCAGGGAAGAAAACATCTATCGATAGCCTGTCCTACGGTAACGGACACTTGGAGTTGTATCCCGATCGATACAACTAGAACTGGATACTTGTGATGAGAACTGGATGGTGATGAGGTTTTGATTGTGATGATAACTGGATAGTATGGCTCTGGGATTGCTTTCTCGCAGGGAGTCGAGAAAGGATCTCTGGCCGAGGTTGATAACACTACTACCACTTTACTTTATGCTACTCTACTCCCTCCTGGTTGCTGCAAGATGGTGGTTTCCAGAAGATGTTAGTCTTCGATAGGACTAGACCTTCTCTCTATTCTGGCATTTCTGCAACCCAGTCCACATATACAGCCTTCCTTTGATAATGTTGCATATGTAGTGTAGATCCTTGCTTGCGAGTACTTTGGATGAGTACTCACGGTTGCTTTGCTCCCCCTTCCCCCCCCCTTCTTTCTTCTTTCTGGTTGTTGCAACCAGATGGTGGAGTCCAGGAGCCAGATGCCACCTTTGACGACTGCTGCTACCCCGAGGGTGCCTACTACCACGTGACGGACGCCGACGACCAAGAGTAGTTAGGAGGCTCCCAGGCAGGAGGCCTTGCCTTTTCGATCGTTGTTGTTTTGTGCTAGCCTTCTTAAGGCAAACTTGTCTAACTCATGCCTGTCCTCAGATATTGTTGCTTCCGCTGACTCTTGTGTTTTCGAGCTTATGTATTCGAGCCCTCGAGGCCCCTGGCTTGTAATATAAAGCTTGTATTATTTTAATTTGTGTCTAGAGTTGTGTTGTGATATCTTCCCGTGAGTCCTTGATCTTGATTGTACACATTTGCGTGTATGATTAGTGTACGATTGAATCGAGGGCGTCACAAGTTGGTATCAGAGCCGACTGCCTGTAGGTAGCCCCCTTTCCAACTCCTTGGCCGAAGTCGAGTCTAGTCACTACAAAACTTTTACTAACATGGCTGTGTGTCTTACGGGCCCACGTCGCCATTTGGGTGGTATTAGGATCTTTTATTCCTCGTCTATACTCTGGGACTCTAATCTCTCGTCTATTCGGGTTAAACATTTTACTGACTCTGACATTAGGTTCTCGTACCCACTTCCTCCCGGAGAGCCCCGACATTACCGATGATCGCTTGCTTCGCCAGAAGATTCTGCAGATATTCCTCGAGGTTTCTCGAGACCCTGTGCCCACTGCCTTGCAGTTCCTGACCACAGATAATCCCCGTAAATAACATCCTTGCCGCTTGTACCTTCATACCCAGTTGCCCCTATTATTACAAGATGTACTCTCCGTTGTTTCGAGAATCCTTTATGCCTTCTGCTTTGCGGCTTCTTTTTGCACTACGGATGATTCACTGAATCCGTTTATCCCCAGTTGTTCATGTGTTTCACAAATTCTTTGGAATACTATTCGATCTACCGATAATCCTTAGTAGCCTATTGCTCCTATTCTTCCTTATCGTCTTACATTATGGTTAATTCCATATGTCTAGCAATATTCTTTAAAATTCTTTGTGATTGTCATTCTATTCCTATGGATTCAACGTGTGAGAGAATACTCGCAATCATCAATTAATCCTTGGAAATTTCCTTTCCGGCTCCGACATCGCTCCGGATATGAGCTGGTTCTTTCCCAATCAAGGTTTGGTCGGGTGCACCTCTAAGTCTATTCAACTTACTCATCTTTTGATCAGAGCCTCTGCTTCTGATCCTTCGTCTTGAAATCATAATTCCTTTGTACCCAAGCATCGAATCATTCAGACGTTTCTATAAGCCAATGCCTTTGCATCCCCTTCTTCATCTGATTGATTACCGATAATCACATCAACTCTGTCGAGAATCGCCAGATCCATTGCTGGGTTGTTATCCGACTGTGTCCTTCACATCCAAATTCTTGTGAGTTTTTCCATGATACATAATATCTTCGGTATATTGTATCATCTTCTTTGACTTCGATACTCTGCTTTCGAACTTGTATCTTTTGCTTGGTTGATGGTTGTATTGATTCAAAAAAAAATAATGCCCCGATGGGTTGAACTTATGCCTTCCGTAATCCGAGGAACCCGAGAGTTCTCACGAGTCTTACTCTTCTGGTACTTCGCCAGATAAATCCTCTGCACTACATTTTCTTTGAAAAACGAGGAGTGAATGAAAGGTTATGCATTGAAGAAGTGGGAGTCGACCTTGAACTCTTGTGTTCATGCCCATGGACCCGATGTAGAACTTATCGTGGAAGATACTCGTAAAAATGATTACCCCTTGTTATAAGTTCATCTTGTATCGGTGGTTTGATCATTCTTAACCGTGGTTCCGACCATAGTTTCTTCTTAATTCCATTTCCTGAACAAGTTAAAATACTTGTCTCCTGCAAGTCATTTCACCTGTCCAACCTCTAATTTGATCTACCTTCAAGTATTGCCTCATGTTATGTCGAGAATAACAAAGAACTATGTTCCTTCCTATGAGTCTTCTTCTAGTATTGCTACTCATCGATTTCAAATTTCCCTCTGGTTCTGAGTTGTTAGTCACTCGAGAACACCGATAAGTGAATCGCTTCTGCACTCCGATTCAATAACTCGAAGTAATTTTCATTGCTTACGAGTTTAATAATCCTTCAAGTCATTCCTAGCCTGACCGGCAATATCATTAGCATGCAAAATTTTAACTGTGCTACCTGGTCCTTCTTCCTGGAGCACAATTTTCGACGATGAGCTAAGCCTA
This sequence comes from Triticum dicoccoides, assembly GCF_002162155.2. Taxonomy (NCBI): domain Eukaryota; kingdom Viridiplantae; phylum Streptophyta; class Magnoliopsida; order Poales; family Poaceae; genus Triticum; species Triticum dicoccoides. The sequence goes on along the minus strand of NC_041387.1, from coordinate 198,286,145 downwards.
CGTCGATTTTCCTCATCATATCGTTTCGCCTCAAGGATGATTCGAGTTGATTTCGAATCCTTGGTTCTAGTAGCCTTTCACTTCATCCTTCCTTTTCTGCTCGATGACATCTTCATAGAGTCTCTCGACAAAATTTGTCGTGATCACCGTCAACACTTTGTTTTCTTCAGAGATGACAATTGAATTCATGGTGAGAAATACCATCCGTGACCTTCGACGATTTGAGTTATCATTGACAACCCCCCTTGTCTTCTTTCCAACACATGTTTGATCACGCCTTGGTTAAACCTTGGACTCCTTGCTATTCCTGCAATTGTTCCTTGTGTATTTCTTGTGATCTTCAACTCCAACCCTTACTTGTAACCCCATGTTAATACTACCTCGAAGCATGACCGAGGTATTCCGAATATCAACAGGAACATTGGAAGCACATTGTCAAATGTTTCTTGATCTATTATCCAAACACCGTTGTATGGGTAATATCATGATTCTTCCTTCGCCCCCTTTATCTAAATGCTTTTGAACTTGCTGTCTTATCATGGATATCATGCTCTGCTTGTCCTTGGGAAGGATATACCCCGGAAATATGTGTTTAAACACATTTTCCTTTCCTTTGTCTTGTTTAACCTTCCTGTGATCTATATGATATAAGCAGAAATAATTCTCTGCTTATAGAACACCCCGATGTACAACCTTGCCAGTGAGACCCTGTTACTAATGTTGCTGACATTCCGGTAACCACCGATGGACGAGAACTTTGCCTATTGGTCCGCCTCGTCTTAACGAGCAGGAAAATGGTTCTCTTCGTCCCTCGCCCTTGGTACCAACGTGGTTGCCAACATAACTGACAGGCTATCCCCTGACATGCCTTGCTACCATGACCGTGCAATATGTCAACGCCCTTCCTACTTTAGAACCACAAGGTGGGCCCATAACCCACAGTTCCACAGGATCGAAACCTGACTCTCCTGTACAACCTTCTTTCCGAAATATTCTTGGCACCCGGCTTCGTATGTAATACACGAGCTAACCTCCTCACCATGTTTCATTTCGGTATCAGAGGCAGCATTATTCTTCTTTGCTCTGAACCTCTTCATCACCTATTTTAGGCATCAACTGGATGCCTACCTGGTTAAAACTTGTTGAATCTCCGTGTAGCACTCTCGATACGTCCTGGTGCTTCTAAAATCTCCTTCCTTGAGATAACTACCGGATGTTGATCCTTTCAGACATTCGTCCTTATAGCTTCCCCCTTACTCCACCTCTTAAAATCTCGGGACGAGATTTCTTGTAGTGGAGGAGATTTGTAACACCCCTAGTGTCATGCTACAGTAACCCTCTGTGATTAAGCCTAATCTTTTGGCTAAAGAATGCTTAATCACATCTGTTCAATATCTCTTTTCAACTCCCATCTGAATTCAAATTCAAATCATAAGAGAAACTTGAAGTTGCACAAAAGTTGCTGGAAAAATGTTCATCATTTAGCAAATATTCCAATGCAATTTGATGTAATTAAAAACAACATCACTCCTATGCTAAAATGGACACTAACATTTATAACAGTCCATTCCAGCAATTTAAAATGCAAATTCATTTATGAAAATTCCAAATGGATCTAAACCTCTCCCAAAAATAATTGTGGCACTGCCTAAAAATGCACTGGACTTTTATGATCCAGTTTCACATTTTTCCTGAACCATTAAGGTCCCCAGATAAACTTTTTCCTCCTCTGGTAATTAAAGAAAAGAAAAAGAGAAGTAGAGGAGAGAGAGAGAAAGCCCTGCACAACTTGGGCTTCGGCCCACCCGAGCCAACTGGCCCAGCAGGCCGACCGACCCCCCCCCCCACCGGTCGCTCCCTCCCCTTCCTGTTCCTCTGCTCCATGTCGCTACAGGGGCAAGGT
>NC_041387.1:198282998-198284079 GCF_002162155.2 Triticum dicoccoides | reverse complement strand
CCGACCACCTCGCCGGCCTCATCGGGAGAGGATAAGGGCGACGCCTCAGGCTCCCCTCATCTCCCCTCACCCACTCACTCTCCCTGGATGCCCCCTCTCCCCTCTCTCCCTCTGGCCTCGCCCCCTTCTCCAGATCCGCCTCGCCCCGACGCACTGTCGCCGCCGCGTTGCTGCGCCACCGCGTCCACCGGGCCCTCCTCGCCGCCGCCGACGTGGCTGGGCGGGCCCGACCCCTGGCTCACTGCCAGTGGGCCTTAGGGGCCACGTTGACTGGGTTGACCCAGTCAACACGCTGACATGGCGGTACAGTGCCACTGACGAACCGGCCCCACCACTTAAATAATAACTAAAATGATTTTTATAATTAAAAGTAATTAGTTTAACTAATTAGCCACTAACATGTGGGGCCCATCCGCTAATTAACCTCGGTTTAGTTTAAAATAAGCTCTGTTAAGTAACAGAGGCTGACAGGTGGGTCCCCCGTGTCAGTTTTGACCAGTCAACCGGACTGTTGAATGTTGACGTCACTCCTACGTCACGCTGACATCATATTCCTTTTCTGCTTTTTTTATAGTTTCTGAAAATGCTTTAATCTTTGAAAATGCATAGAAAATAAACCGTAGCTCGGATGAAAATGTTCTCTATATGAAAGTTGCTCAGAAAAATCCAACGAATCCGAATATGCGGTCCGTTCATCTGTCACATGCCCCTAGCATGCTGAACATGGAACTTTCCCCCTCCGGTCATCTGTCTGACACAGGTCCGGAACCGGGAATACATTCCCGGTTGAATTCTCCCTTCACCTATATCGTGTAGCCATACGTTAGGTCACTCCCGGCACAACATATTGCCATGTTACGCTTTGTGATGCTATGTCTGCTTTATATTTACTGTTTCTTCCCCCTCTTCTCTCCGGTAGACCCTCGAGACCGATGCCGCCCCTGTGATCGACTACGCCGACGACGACCCCTCCTTGCCAGAGCAACCAGGCAAGCCCCCCCTTTGATCATCCCGATATCGCCCATTCCTTTCTCTCATGCTTGCATTAGATTTTGCTACTGTTATTGTATGCTCCTATTCT
>NC_041387.1:198213403-198281998 GCF_002162155.2 Triticum dicoccoides | reverse complement strand
AGAGAGGAAGAAGGAGAAGAGGAAGAAGGAGAAGAGGAAGAAGAAGAAGAAGAAGAAGAAGAAGAAGAAGAAGAAGAAGAAGAAGAAGAAGAAGAAGAAGAAGAAGAAGAAGAAGAAGAAGAAGAAGAAGAAGAAGAAGAAGAAGAAGAATAAGAAGAAGAAGAAGAAGAAGAAGAAGAAGGAGAAACGGGGACGGCGCAGTCGAGGTGAGGGAGAGAGAGGGGGGAGAGAGAAACGGGTGGGGCGCGGGGAAAGAGCCATTTTTTATTAGGTTTAATTTCTTTGCCATTTGCTAGCAGACGACAAAGACCGTAGCTAGTGGGATGGGGCCGAAGGGAAACGACTATTAGGTTGTGTATTCTGTTTGTCGTCTACTAGCAGACGATAAAGAAGCTTTGCGTCTGCTAGCAGACGGCAAAGAAGATGGTTGTTAGGTGGTTTTTGTTCGTGGGCCACCCTCCCTCATTGTCATCTGCTAGCGGACGGCAAAGCTCCTTTACCGTCTGTTAGCAGACGACAAAGAGCAGGCTGATGGCAAACACAATCTTTGTCATCCGCTCGTTCTTTGTCGTCGACTTTCTGTAAGCTGATGGCAAAGAACTTCTTTGCCGTCAGCTAGCAGATAGCAAAGAGCTAGCTGATGGCAAAGATCCTGATTCCAGCAGTGATTATGACGTGTGAAGATATTCACTTGAAGACTATGGAGTGCGAAGACATAGCTGTTTCGTAGTTTACTTTCTTCTTTATTGAGTCATAGGAACCACCGTACTTTTAAGTGGGGTCCAAGTGAACAAAGTTAGAGTGACTGATGTGATGCTCAACCTAATCATATGACTCCAAGCGAAGACAATGAGAGCAAACCTTATCCAGAGCTGGATAAGTCAGCTTTGCTTGTAGCCCTAGCCAAGCTGCCGCATGTGTTTCAAATCCGACCATTGAACACGTGTCGGTTCCTTAGTGACCCAGGGTCATTTCGGACATATCAGGTCGGGTTGCCACTTGGCTATAAATAGCCTACCCCCTACACCATAAATTGGTGGTTGCTTAGAGTTAGTACATGGTTTTTGTCGTTTGAGAGTAACCCACCTCCGAAGCATTTGAGAGAGAGATCCTTGCGAGGACTAAGCCCAAAACACCCAGAGCCAAGGAGTGTTAGGCATCACTGAAGTCTTTTTGTCCGCGTGATCTGATAACTTGTTACACTTGAGGATTGTGAATCCTCCAGCCGGTTAGGCGTCGCGTTCTGAGCATCCAAGAGGCATTGTGGATTGCCGGTGAACAAACTCTGTGAAGGTTTGGAAGTCTACCTTGAAGACTTACCAGAGTGATTGGGCGAAGACTGGGTGTCCTTAGCTCAAGGGGAATAAGATGAAGAATACGGTCTTCTGAGTTCAATATCAGCCTCCCTAACAAGACGTACAGTTGTCACAGCAACTGGAACTGGTCTACCAAATCCTTGTCTTCACCAAGCAACTGGTTTCTATCCCCTACTCTCATTACTCCTCAGTTTGTCTTCGTGAAGTGATTGCTTGCCTACCTGATTTATTTGACTTCACTGTGTGAAGACTTATATTTTTTGGCTTCGTACTGTTTTCCATCCTGATCCTGTCTACCTAGCTGCAGTTAGTCTTTGTGCTTTCACTGTATTGTATGCTTGACTAATGCTTGCCTTGTGTAGTTTTCACTCCGCTGCTTACTATATAGGTTCAGTTTGCTTGTTTGTCTTCAGCCACCGTGTTTTGACGACTCTCATAAAAATCACCTATTCACCCCCCCCTCTGGTCGATAACTAGCGCTTTCAATTGGTATCAGAGCAAGGTACTCCCTTGTTCTATGTGATTCGGTTTAACCACCTGGAGTTTTAGCTATGTCGACTATAGGGATAATCAAGGTCTCTGCTGCATGCCCCGTCTTCGGTGGCACTGATTACCCCTACTGGTAGAATAAGGTTCGCATGCATCTTGAAGCCATTGATGTCGATCTCTTGTATGTCGTCAAGACTGGCATTCCCAAAGTCAGTGAAGGTGTCACCGCTGCTGATGTCAAGAGATATGCGCAATTGGACTCAACCGCCAAGAACATCATCTGTGGTCATCTGACCAAAGGGCAGTATGGTTGTGTGAGTGCACTGGAAACTGCAAAGCTAGTCTGGGACTGGCTGTCCATGGTCAACGAAGGTGCCTCAACTCAAAGAGACTCAAGGATTGATGTTCTTCACAATCTCTTCAACCACTTAAAGAGAAATGACAATGATAATGTCCAGCTCACGTTTGATCGCCTGACTGGTATCACCAATGAGCTTCGTGCTCTTGGCGCCACAGAGGTCGCCAAGCATGAGATCATGAAGAAGCTTCTGAGATCACTTGACAACTCATTTGACACCTTAGCCCTGATGATACAAGAATGTCCCGACTTCAAAGATCTTGATTCGTATGATATACTTGAGAATCTCAACACACATGAGTTCCAGCTATCTAAGAAGCGTGATATCTATGGTCCCAACTATGGCCGAACTCGTGCCCTAAAGGCAAAGGTTGTTTCCTCATCTGAAGAAGAATCTAACTATAGTTATGCTGATCCTGAAGAGCTTGGCAAAGAGCTTGCAATGCTTGTGAGGAAGTTCCAAAAGTTCTGCAAAAATAATTGATTCAGCAAGTCTTCATGATCTAGCTCAAAGAATGATGAGGCTTCATCACGTGACTAAAAGAAGAGAACTTGCCACAAATGTAAGAAGACTGGCCACTACTGTCGGATTACGAGATCCGCAAACCCTTGAAAGGTTCGAACTCTAGGGTGCATACGGAGATCTCAACCTACACAGTCTGCCTACTCGCGATTCTCCTAAGCCTAGCGCGACGAGCTCGAAGAGACAAAGAGACATAGCAGTTTATCCTGGTTTGGGCCACCTTGCGGTGTAATAACCTAATCCAGCGTTTTCGGTGGATTGCCTCGAAGCGCTGAGCATGAACTAATATAGTGGATGAACTGTCCACAAGAGGTGGGGTGTTCTTGAGCTTAAGAGAGCTGGTGAGGTGGTCGAGTCAGATTGGATCCGTCCCCTCTATGGTGGTGGCTAATTCCTATTTATAGTGGCCTTGGTCCTCTTCCCAAATGTTGGCAGGAAGGGATCCCACAATGGCTGGAATTGAAAGGGGACAAGTAGTACAGCTTATCCTGAAAAAAGTGGTCTTCGCCTGCAAAAAGCCCCTGGTCGTGACGCTGCGGTGGGCTCGGTGATGACCTCCTTCCTGTCGTCTCGGTGGTCTTGGTCTTGTTGCACCAGAATGGAAACCTTTGGCTGATTCCTCAGGACTTCGCGCCTGTGGCTTGCCTCCCTTGCACCGAAGAGGAAACTGGCGCTCTGCTCCCGCTGGCGCCCGCCTGGCCTTGGTCGTCATGGCTCACGTCAGCTGAGCCTCATGAGGTGCACCGTGCATAGAACTCTCCACCCCTCAGGAGCCAGCCTTAAGAGGCCGATCCCCTCGAGGGTCTTGGTGTCGTCCGCCTCGCTAGTCTTAGGCCCTTGCGAAGGTCTTCAGTTGTTGATGTCGAAGCTAGGCTGTACCAGGCCATTGATGGAGCCACATGGTGGGCCGCAGGCAGGCAAATATGGATACCCCCATATCCAGAATGCCAACAGTAGCACCCAGGCGTAAGGCACGCTCGGACTTGGCTTCTAGGTGAAGCCAAAGGGCAAGTGCAGAGCGCCGCGGGCCCTAACCACCTGCGACCTTGATGACGTGTGGCGATTGATGGGACGTGGGCGTCTCCACTTCCGCGCGCTACCTCGGTGACTTTTCGACTTGAGGAAGCGATGGGGCATGTAGAAGATCATCATGGCGTGAGGTCGTGGAGGCTGGCGGTTGGCCTTCCTAGGATATAAATGTGGGGGAGGGGCAGAGCCCTCCGCTCATCTCTCCTTCGTCTTCCTGTCGGCCGCTTCTTCTCCTTCTCCATCTTGCTTCCATGGTGCCGATCAGGAGGTTCTTGGCGGCCGAAAAGGGGAAGGCCCCTAGGGAGGGGCCTGATCCACTCCCACCGAAGAAGCGACTCCGCCTCCCTCATGACGTGAGCGTGGGTGAGAGGTGGCCAGGCCTTGGCAATTGAGGACTCCACCTGTCTTCCCTCTCCCCCTGTACGCCTGCGTCCAGGATGAAGACGTGCGCCATCGAGCGGCCCCCAACGATGGAGGATGGGCTGCCATTGGCTTGCCAATCGTGCCACGGACCCACGCTGGGGGCAGCTCGCGCGACTTCATGGTGTGGGCGGTGATGCCTCCCGATACCTGGATCCGGCTCCCGAGGCTCTTCTCCAGCGAGCTGCCTGTGAGAGGGCCGCTTGAGTTGTGGCTGCAGCATGCCGGATGCTGCAGCTTGGCCACCGGAGCTGAGGTCGAGGTGGTGCCCCCCCAGAAACATCTTCACGACCCGCGGATGGGGTGAGGTCACCCGGGCATGTCGCGCAGAGGGAGCCCTCGCGATTCACTTCGAGTATGATGGCGCAACCACCTTGTTCTTCAAGGTCTTCAACGAGGAGGGCGAACAGTTGGAGTACTGGCCCGTAGGAAGCAGCTCGCGGGGTACAGCCCTGGGCGCTGGACCTGCTTTCGTCCCCTTTGGCACATCCCCCAGCAGCATCAATGACTCCTGGAAATCCAGTGACTCTCCTGAGCCCATCAAGTATCTAGAGTCAAGCGACGATAGCTATGTGCTGCCGAGCTCCCGCCGTGATCGGAGCGCAGCAGCGGCTGCCGCCTGGCGTCGTCGGTGACAATCAATGGCTTAGTAGTATCCTTCCTTCTTTTGCTTTCCCTGCACGGAATGAAAACCAGCCCCCATGGGGTTTGTAAGGATCGGAGTATATTTAACACCGGCGTTGCTTTCTTTGATTCTGTGATGAATTCACGTATCCCAGTTCGGCACGACTCCTCCCTTTTCTTTTCCCTAGACGGCACGACGCTCTACACCGACGGGACCCAGTCCCCAGGCAAGCTTCAGCCGTCGCTAGTATGCCAAGTCGTGATGTCGTGGTCAAGGCTAGTAGGTGAGTGGCCCGAGGTCCAGGGAGAACTCATGAGACGCGATGCTCATGAGATCCCCCTTGGCGTGCAAGCAGCCTCCCAGAGAATCGAAAAGGGTAGTGAAATCGCTGGAGTGGGACTGCGAGGTTGGGGCATGCAGGGAGTGAGACCGGTGCCACAGCAAATGCGACTTATCTTTTGGTAGTCCTAATCCGTCGGGAGGAGGGTGCCTGCTCTTGCGTCTGTGGTGGTATCATCGGGCACGGCCTGCAACGACCACCCTCTTGCCTCGCTTGCCCAGGTGCTCTACGTCATCGGGTCCCGGCCCTCGAGCGAGCTCAACCGCCGCTGGTATGCTAGGTCACGGTGCCATGGTCAAGGCTAGGGGGTGAGGGCTGGAGAGCCAGTAGGAGCTCCCAAGACGCGATGCTCGGGACCTCACCCTTTAACATGCAAGCGACTCGCGAGACAAGATGGCGGTCATCCAAACCGGCCCGTGAATCATCGTCAGGTGAACCTGTAGGTTAGATGACAGGAGAGGCCGAGAACTCCTGCGGAGTGGGCTGCCAGCCCAGGGCTCTGGGCACCAGACGAAGGCACCGAGGACCTGGTGAGGTGGCGTGCGCGAGGTGGGTCGCGAGCCAGAACTCGGTCCTCGGGTTTGTCAGTGTTGCAGGCACGGACCCAAGCACAAGCGTCGTGCCGATGTGAGTAGCCATGTATCAAGGCATGTAGCAAGGTGAACGAGGAACAAGCCAACAAATATAGGGAGACCGCGAGGCGGTTAAGGTTCGAGGCCGGAGGGTGACGATCATAGGTAAACTCATAGAAGACAGTTAGGCAATCCAGGTGAATGCAAAATGATACACGCCGCAAGGACGGACCCATACGGCTTGGGGATGATGCAGCCCGTGGGGCGCCCTCAAACCGAATGAACTGGAGAGATGTCACCCGGTGCCGTTGCTGAAGAGGTGTTGGGGTAGCGAAAGACGCGCGCTCCCAGAGTCGTTCCTCATGAGCCGCCCTGGTGCCGAGACTCTGGAGGCCCAGAGGGACCGGGAGGCTCCTGGGGGTGCTCCTACATCTCCGCCAGGATCGCCCAGTGCCTGGCCTCGCGAGCTGCCTGGGCGCCCCTTCTGTAGCGCTGGAACACCACGGCCATGCCTGGCAGGCCGAAAGGCATGCAGACGTAGCCGTGGGGTGGACCCTCACATCCACCGACATGAGATGGCCAGAAGAGCTGCCGAGATGCGGCCCTGTTGAGCCCGGGGATGTTGATCCAGACGCGGAACTCCTTACCCTTGCTAGGGCAGTGAGCCGCGCCTCATGGTAGGTGAAGATCGCCTTGCAGAACCCTTGCCTCTTGAATCTCCTCGATTGCCTCGCTGATGAACTCCTGAACGCCTGGCGCCTCCCGCCAGACGCCTTCCCTTGGGAAGCATGCTCTGAAGCGTACCTCCACATGGTGCCCGAGCGCCTCACTCGTGACCCTGCCTAGGACTGAGGCCCTGCCGAGGAGAGCCCTCGAGCCCAACATGAGAGGGGCGCCTGGGGCACCTTCCTATGAGATGGGTGAAGGCGCCCCGTCCGGGGACGCGAGGCTCAGTGCGGCATCCTCGGGCGATGCTTCCTCACGAGATCCCTGACCCAGCAGCAGCTTATTTGTCTTGGGGGCGACCTCAGGAGGGAGGGCACCGCCCTCATCTTCAGGGTTCTCGACTGCTACAGCCTGGAAGGCACGCTCTAGGGAGCACACCACATCCTTTTCCTGGCATGCGACCGTGATGACGTCGCTGCTTCCTGGCATCTTGAGGACGTTGTAGCCGTGGTGCATTGCTGCCATGAACTTGGCCAATGCTGGGTACCCTAGGATGGCGTTGTAGGGCTGGCGAATGTCGGCGACATCGGAGTCGATGAGCTCGGTGTGGTAGTAGTTGCGTTTGCCGAAGGTGACAGGGAGGCGGACCTGACCTATAGGTTGTGTGGAACCTTCGGTCGCTCCTGAAAATGGCTTAGTTGGCTGAAGCTGGTATTACGGCACTTGGAGTCTGCCGAACGTTTGAATAGACAGGACACTAAGCCCCGCTCTACCATTGATAAGGGTCTTGGTGATGACGAAGTTGCTGATGACGGGAGAGCAGAGCATGGGGAGCGCGCTGGCATTGGCCGCGCACTTGAGTTGATCTGGGGAGCTGAAGATGATGGCCGATTTGGAGCACCTGAGAGGGTGAGTTTCTTCGGGCTTGGGGAGCATTGCGTTCACCTCGCGCGCAAACTGCTTGAAGATGTGGTGAGAAGCTGGGGCCTGCGAGCCGCCCAGGAAGCAGGCGATGGCTCGAGGCTCCTGGAAGCCCCCATCCCCCTCGTCCTGGTGGTGATCTTCGTTCCTTCTTGGTGGTGGAGGCAGTGCAGGCAGACCGGCATTGCCCTGAGGGCGCTCCTCACGAGGCTGCTCCCTTCAAGCGCCCTCGCGAGGTTGGCCCTCCCAACGGTCCTCTCGAGGATGGTCGCGCCACTCCTGGAGATGGTCGCGTTTGTCCCAGTGTCCTCCACCTTGGCCACGTCTGTGGCCGTAGCCTTCATCCTTGCGCTCAGGGTATCGACCAAGGCATTCATCACGGAGGGCCCTAAGCTCCTGGCAGTCGTTGGTGTTGTGGCTGTGGACATTGTGAAAGATGCAGAACGGTCGGTTGCTCTTGGACGACTCAGCATGATCGCAGCCGTGCTTGATCTCTGGCTCCGCCGCGAGCACGGCCGGTTCTTTGTGCTTCAGGTCCTTGGCCTTGGCCTTCTTGTCTTCCAGGTCACCATTGGGGATCTCGAGGAGGGAGAGGCTCCCCTCCTCAGCCCTTGCACACTTGTTCACCATGTTGAACATCTCCAGGGTTGTGCAGAGGTCCTCATGGATGGCAAGCTCCTCCTTCATCTTTACATCGCGGACGCCATCAGTGAACGCTGAGATGATGGCCTCGTTCGACACCTTGCGGATCTTGAGGCGAACATTGTTGAAGCGCTGGATATACTTCTGCAGGGTCTCCCTTGGGTGCTGCTTGATGCGACGCAAGTCACCCGCTGCCAGCGGGCGATCGCGAACGCCTTGGAAGTTGGCGATGAAGCGGCCACGCATCTCCTCCCAGGAAGAGACCGATCCCTAGGGAAGGTTCAGGAGCCAAGAACGTGTGCCATCCTTGAGGGCCATCGGGAACCAGTTCGCCATGATCTTCACGTCGCTGTTGGCCGCCTCGACGTTCAGCTCGTGAAGCTGCAGGAACTCGGCGGGGTCGGCGGTGCCGTCGTAGCGTGGGGGCAGGTCAAGCTTCAACTTGCTCGGCCAGACGACGTTGCAGAGCTCCGAGGTGACCGTGTGACATCCTGCTGTGGCCACTAGGGCTCGTCGGGGAGGTGGAACCTGGTCCTAGTGCACTCGCACCGCCACCTCCTGTGGTGGCGCGTGGGCTTGGCGTGGGGGCGCAGGAAGTACGCGCGCCTCCCCTTGAGGCCGCTGCACCACTCGGCAGGTCACCTCCTCTCGAGCAGGCACCGGGCACGACGGGTCACGCCGTGGTGCCACACGCCTTGGCTCGATGATGACGCCCTGGGCCTGAGGTGGTGGAGGAGCCCCGTGAGCTACGTTGCCCGCGGCAAGCGGCTGCTGAGGCAGTGAGCGGGCCGGTGCAGCGGCACCCCCGGCGGCGCTGACGAGCTCAGCGATCCGCTCAAGCCACTCCTCATAGAAGTTGCTGACTGGGCGGTAGCGAAGGAGCTCCCGCGCCATGAGCAGAGCAGCCTGCGCATTCACCGGGTCGTGACGCGCGTGGGAGGATGAAGCTGCTGGGGTAAGTGATGGAGTGGCGGCGCGCCCGTCGCGGCACACCGAAGGGTGCAGCGAAGAAGCTTGCTTCTCGTGGCTGAAAGGGCCCATGGCGGCATTGGCCACCGGAGATGGAGCACGACTAGCGCAACCATTGCCCGTCGGAGCCGTATGAGCCACGCTAGCGGCAACTATGGCTCGTTGCTCAGCGTGAGCTCGGCGTGCGTCGGCCATGGAGTTGTTGGAGTGATGGTGGATCGATCGGCAGAAGAGAAGATCCGACGCACCCCTACTTGGCGCACCAAATGTCGGATTACGGGATCCGCAAACAATTGGAAGGTTCAAACTCTGGGGTGCGTGCAGAGATATCAACCTACCCAGCCTGCCTACTCGCGATTCTCCTAAGCCTAGCACGACGAGCTCGAAGAGACAAAGTGACACAGCAGTTTATCCTGGTTTGGGCCACCTTGCGGTGTAATACCCTACTCCAGCGTTTTTGGTGGATTGCCTCGAAGGGTTGAGAATGAACTAATACAGTGGATGAACAGGAGGTGAGGTGTTCTTGAGCTCAAGAGAGCTGGTGAGGTTGTTGGGTCAGAATGGATCTGTCCCCTCTATGGTGGTGGCTAAGTCCTATTTATAGTGGCCTTGGTCCTCTTCCCAAATGTTGGTGGGAAGGGATCCCACAATGGACGGATTTGAAAGGGGACAAGTAGTACAACTTATCCTAATAAAAGTGGTCTTCGCCTGTGAAAAGCCCCTGGTCGTGACGCTGCGGTGGGCTCGGCGATGACCTCCGTCCTGGTGGTCTTGGTCTTGTTGCACCAGAATGGAAACCTTTGGCTGATTCCTCGGGACTCCGCGCCTGTGGCTTGCCTCCCTTGCACTAAAGAGGAAACTGGCGCTCTGCGCGCACTGGCGCCCGCCTGGCGTCTGCCTGGCCTTGGCCGTCATGGCTCATGTCAGCTGAGCCTCATGAGGTGCACCCTGCATAGGACTCTCCGCCCCTCGGGAGCCAGCTTGAAGAGGCCGATCCCCTCGGGGGTCTTGGCGTCGTCCGCCTCGCGAGGATTGGCCCCTCGTGAAGGTCTTGAGTTGTTGTGTCGAAGTTGGGCCGTACCAGGCCGTCGATGGGGCCACATGGTGGGCCGCAGGCAGGCATGTCTAGATACCCCCATATCAAGAACACCGACAACTACATCTCCGAGTATCCTCAGTGGGATAAGGAATCAAAGAAGAAGAACAAGAAGAAGAAGCAGAGCAAGGAATATGATTCTGATGACAAGAAAAAGAAGAAATCATCAAAATCTTGTTCAAAGTCTTCGTCAAAGTCTTCATCTCACAAGAAGACCTCATCAAGCAAGGCTCGTGCATTTATTGGCAAGGAGATGGATTCAGAGGAGGAGTCTGCTTCTAAGGAGGCGGAGTGGAGTCCCAGGAGGAGTCTGATTCAGGCGTGGAAAGCCTGGCTCTGGCGTCAGCTTTTGTAGCCAAGTACGTCTTCAACACTGAAGACAATGGTCATTGAGGGAGTCCTGGATTAGGGGGTATCTGGACAGCTGGACTATATACTTTGGTCGGACTGATGGACCGTGAAGATACAAGACTCAAGACTTCGTCCTGTGTCCGGATCTGACTCTCCTTTGCGTGTAAGACAAGCTTGGCGATCCGGATATTATATTTCCTTCTTTGTAACCGACTCCATGTGAACCCTAGCCCTCTCCGTGTCTATATAAACCGGAGGATTTAGTCCTTAGAGACACAATGATAATCATCATAGGCTAGCTTCTAGGGTTTGGCCTCTATGATCTTGTGGAAGATCAACTCTTGTAACACTCATATCATCAATATCAATCAAGCAAGAAGTAGGGTTTTACCTCCATCAAGAGGGCCCGAACCTGGGTAAAACATCGTGTCCCCTGTCTCCTGTTACCATTAGCCTTAGACGCACAGATCGGGACCCCCTACCCGAGATCCGCCGGTTTTGACACCGACATTGGTGCTTTCATTGAGAGTTCCTCCGTGTCGTCGCTGCGAGGCTCGATGCCTCCTTCAATCATCAACAACATGGTCCAGGGTGAGACTTTTCTCCCCGGATAGATCTTCGTGTTCGGCGGCTTCGCACTGCGGGCCAATTCATTTGGCCATCTGGAGCAGATCGATAGCTACGCCCCTGGCCACCAGGTCAGGTTCGGAAACCTGAACTACACGGCCAATATCCGTGGAGACTTGATCTTCAACGGATTCGGGCCTGTGCTAGGAGCACCGGATAGTCACGATGAGCACGGCTTAGACCTACTGTTGGACAATGCTCGGGATATCGCCCCTGCAGGAGCCCCAGACCTAAATCCGGGGCAGATTGCGCCGCCCGAGGGCGGTTGGATGTATCCCACCTCGGAGGCTGCACACCCATCGGCGGTAGTGCCGAACACAGACTTCACCCCCAACCAAGCCTCTGACACCGGACCCCCGAACTCGTATCCGGCTGTAGGTTCCAGTCCACGCACCCCCGAGCCCGCCGAATCTGGTTGGGATCCGGTAATGGAGTTCACTTCTGCGGATATCTTCCAGCACTCGCCATTCGGCGACATGATGAACTCATTAAAATCTCTCTCTTTGTCAGGAGACTCTTTGCCGAACTATGTCCAGCTCGAGTCTGAAGCAGGCGACGAAGGAATTCATTGCCCATGCACCACCACTTCATTGCCACGGTCAATGATTTAACCGACGTGCTTGACTTCGATTCTGAAGACATCAACGGTATGGACGACGATGTAGGAGAAGAACAGGAACCACCGCCCACGGGGCAGTGGACAACCACCTCCTCATACGATATATATATATGGTGTACACTCCGAAATAAACCAATGGCGATGAGGTAATGGAGGATAACCCCTCAAGGAAGAAAGCAAAGCATGGGCGTCATTGGCGCCGCTCCAAGCCCCATGTCGGTGTGAAAACCGGCGGATCTCGGGTAGGGGGTCCCGATCTGTGCGTCTAGGCGGATGGTAACAGGAGACGAGGGACACGATGTTTTTACCCAGGTTCGGGCCCTCTTGATGGAGGTAAAACCCTACGTCCTGCTTGATTAATATTGATCATGTGGGTTACAAGAGTAGATCTACCACGAGATCAAGGAGGCTAAACCCTAGAAGCTAGCCTATGGTATGTTTGTTGTTCGTCCTATGGACTAAGGCCATCCGGTTTATATAGACACCGGAGAGGGCTAGGGTTACACAGAGTCGGTTACAAAGGTAGGAGATCTACATATCCGTATCGCCAAGCTTGCCTTCCATGCCAAGGAAAGTCCCATCCGGACACAGGACGAAGTCTTCAATCTTGTATCTTCATAGTCTTGGAGTCCGGCCGATGATGATAGTTCGGCTATCCGGACACCCCCTAACTCCCTCAGTAGCCCCTGAACCAGGCTTCAATAACGACGAGTCCGGCGTGCATATTGTCTTCGACATTGCAAGGCGGGTTCCTCCTCCAAATAATTTTATAGAAGATTGTGAACACCAGGATAGTGTCCGGCTCTGCAAAAATAAATTCCACATACCACCTTAGAGAGAATAGTATTACACAAGATCAATCTGCTGACGTATTCTATGGCGTGACGTCACACCACTTCCAAGCCTTTACTCAAATTGTTTTTATTGTTCCACCTCAGCGCGTTTAGCGAGGCGGTTTCCTTGGCACGTCTTGCCGAAGCAGAGATCGTGGTCCCCTTATTCTGGGATTCCCATCAATACGGACGTGGGTAACCCAACCGCGCCCGTTGCCACGCCCCCTCCATCGAAGGCGGGTTCCAAACGGTCACGGGGACGGCTCTTGGTATTCTTCCTCTTTATAATGAGACCAAGGCCCGTTCTTTTTATTCAATCCTCTATCGAATCCGCCCCTCTACCCGAGTTCAAACACCCAGGGCTCCAAATTCAGGCACCTTCGATCTTCGACAATGTCCGGTCCTGACCTACGAGGCCGGTGGATGCCCTCCTCCATCATGGAGGAGGACGTGTTAAAGCTGAGAGATGCCAGGTACTTAACCTACGAAATTTCGCATAGGCTGCCTGCCCGAGGGCAAGTTATCCCAACTCCCGAGCCTGGCGAGAGCATCGTGTTCGTGTCTCACTTCCGTCGGGGTTTAGGCTTCCCGACGGATCCCTTCATGAGGGGGCTCATGTTTTACTATGCGCTGGAATTCCACGACCTGTCTCCGGAGTCCATCCTCCACATCTCATCATTCATTGTCGTCTGCGAAGCCTTCCTCCGCACTACCCCTCACTTCGGCTTGTGGCTCAAAACCTTCAACGTGGAGCCGAAGATGGTTGAGGGGCGTCAGGCAGAGTGCGGCGGGGCGGTCATAAGCAAGAGGGACGAAGCCCCATGGCCCAAGGGCTCTTTCCAGGAGGAGCTCGGCTTGTGGCAACAGGAGTGGTTTTATATCACCGCTCCCCGGGGCAGCAGGCAGAAGCCGCCGCCCATTTTTCGCTCGGGCCCTCCACAGCAGCTGACGTCATGGGTCAACAAGGGGCGTGACTGGGGGCCGCCCAAAGACGTCCCGCTGTTGCAGGACCGGATTCGAGGCCTCCAAGAAAGGGAGATCGATCTGGTCGTAGTGGTGCAGGTCATGTTGATCCGGCGCCTACTGCCCTGCAAACATCGCCCCCTCTGCCTATGGGAATTTAATCTGAAGGGGCCACGAGCTCTTCAACACTTCATGGGTTTGACTCCCATGGAGATGTATAAACTGTTCTTCAGATCGCAAGAGACGCATCCGGAATTGACCGAGGACGCTGGCCTAAGCTGCAATCGCCCGGATACTCAAGTAAGTAGCCCTGTGTCCGGACACACCGTCCATTTATTTATCGTGAGCTTGCCTTTTAACCAGCTATCCCTGGACAGGAGTGGATAGCGCAAGCAAAACTGATACGGTGTCCGGCCCCCCTCCCTGAGACCACGCAGGATCCCGTGTTAATCAAAATGTTGGAGGTCACACCTTCGAATGAGGGCAAAGGGGGCACGGGGAAACTGTCACCTCTGCCAAGGAGGTTTTTAGTAAGGGAGGAATCGAGAGTCCCTCCTTCCAGGGGGAGAAGAGGAACGCTTCCGAAGACCCGGAGGCCAAGGCCTCAAAGCGGGGAAAGAAATCTGTACCGGAAGGTCCTGCGCCAGAAAGCGCCCCGGCCGTACTGTATCCTCGGAGGGATCAGCCCTCTAACGAGCCGTAAGTGAAAAAAGGGGGATTTTATAAATATCAGACACCCCTGCTTAATGTCTAAAGGTAACCGAAGTTTTTACCTTGTAGTTCGGATCTCAGCCCATCTCAGCACAACTCATCTTCGGGAGACCTTGGTCCGGAGATGATGGAAAGCGAAACGCCTCCATCTGCCACCCCATCGCGCGGGGTGGACGACCCTGAGGTGTCGTCGCGGAGGGTCTCCCCGAGTCCGGTGGGGCCGGAGAGTTCGGCGCCCATTGGAGTACGGCCGGTGGAGCTGCAGGATTTTCTTAAGAGGGCGTCCATCTCAGAAGATCACCGCACATTTATGGGTGGTGTGATTGAGAGGATCTCGTCCGCCGAAACCGGCTTGTATGAGGCCGTCGGAAGTTTACTGACGGGTTTTGAGGTACGCAAAAAATGACATACCTGTTGACAGTTTTGCACATGAAGTGCGCCCTGTATAGATAGTAGCCCCTGAGACTTGGTATGCTGTCGAAAATGACAGCGTGCCTAGGATCATAATCTCAGTTATTAACTATCGCCTTTCCCATGCAGGTGGCGGAACGTTCAGTGGCCAGCCGTACTGATGAATTTGCCGAGCTGAAGAATCAACTCGACACTGCCGATGCGGACATCTCGCTGGTCAATAGACGACTTGATGAGTCACAAGGTATGTGGTTGCTCCGCGGTTGCTTAGTAAGGGAGATGACGCCCATTCGTTACAAATTGTATGTTAGATGTAGATGGTGTTGCTGCTGTGGAAGACCTTCGAGCAGAACTTGCTCGGGCCAAGGAGCAAGCCAGAAAAAGCGAGGCGGCTGCCTTGAAGGCAGCGGAAGGGCTAGAAGCCGAGGAGGCTGCTCACTGCCGAAGCAGGGAGGAGATGGCCGGAATGGCCATGAAATTAAGAGTTGCTACCGACCGCCTGGAAGTTCTTGAAGGAGAACGCCGAGCGGAGCAAGAAGACCTGAAGAAGGCCGATGCCGAAGCCAAGGATGCCCGTAGTGCGATGCGGGCTATGAAGGAGGAACTACGGCAGGTCGGAGACATTGTGGCTAGAAAGCCTTTTATGCTGCGTAGGAACAGATCTGAAGTATGCTCAGCTGGGCCGATTGTACGGTGCGGAGGATCCTTATCTGGACTTGGCGGTGAGTGCGGTTGACGCAGTCGTGCACTTTCACAGCCAGCAGGATCACGAAATGGAAGAGCTTTTCTGGTCTCAATTCCATAGTCCGGAGCATCCACTTCCGTTGAGTGATCGGCTGGTTGAGTGGGCTGAGCTGCATAGATTGTCCGGACTGGCCATGACGGATGTGGTCACTCATCTGTGTCCGAAAAGGCCCAAGCCAAAGAGTTATTTTGGCTTGTTGCAGCAATTCCTTGGGGCAGTGCCGCATATTAAGGCGATGAAGCGGTCGGCATGAGTAGAAGGTGCACGGATGGCTCTCGCCCGTGGTAAAACATACTGGGCGGAGATGGATGCCACCGCTGTCGCATCCCGGGGTTCGGACAAAAGCCGATTCCCCACCGAGCATTACTTTTAGGAAGTCCTGCAGGGCGCTTGTATAATAGAGTCGCAGTGCTTGAAATATGTTATGTTTGAATGACATGTATGATTTCTAAGATCATGTTTATAATGCAATGACTTTTTATACTTGTGTGTTCAAGTATTGAACTATCTCCTGTGCGGCCGTATGTATATGTATAATCTGAAAGATGGCAGTCTTTGGCTTCAGCCCCCACGCACATGGTGCGGGGGTGTTTGCAAAAAGAAAAACGCTTTTTCACACTTAATCCAACGCCTTGGTCCTTGTAAGGAGGTGATAGCGTAGCAAACTAGGCAACCAGACTATAATGCTTTATCACTTTCACTTAGCCATAGGAGCTCGAATGTGGGGCTACTATATAGCCCCTGATGGCACCGCGCTTCTCCGAACTCGGGGCGCGTATGTGCCTGACTGGGAAGCGGTCCTTCATCAAAGTGGAGGAATTCTAAACATTCTGATGGTCGATCGAGTGGTTGACCAGTCTCTCGCTATATCATGACAGTCAATTTTCAGCTTTCTCTACTGAGGTGCTCTCCCGGCCGAACCGGGGCACAATCACAGTAGTTCTCCTGGTGCCGCGTTAGCCGATGATACGGAACATAAGGCAGCAAAACACAGGAGCCGGGCAAACCCAACATTTTATCAAAGACATGATTCGGAGCTGATGCATATAAGGCCTAACTCGAGACGCCGAACACTCCTTGAGGTGTTCGGTCTTTATGATATCGGGCAGAATAAAGCCCTAAGCCCCTAGTGTTCAGGTACAGGCGGGAACTTCTGACGCGGCCGATGCCAAAAGACCAGCCTCCTCCTCGGCTCTGGTAGGAAACCGGGGGATGTGTATCAACAAGAGACATTAAGAAAGGTTTACGCAGGGTCTTAATCTGAAAAGAATCCTTGCAACGGGTCCCTACGGCACGTCTGCGCCTGTGTCTCCGTTGGGCTGTATCCTGGACGGGTGTAGCACGTGCTTCATCTGTAAAAGAGAAGGACTTAGTTTCTAAGAAACATTGTGCAAAAAGTGTATATAAAAAGAAAGTATAATTTGGGAGATGAAGAAAGTTGAGCTTTATTGGCTTTCATCATTTATGCGCGCGGCCCCCTAAAAAAGGGGGGGTATGCGGCTGGGAAGCCCCTTGTTAAGTTACGCCGGACTCGTCTAACCATGTCCGAGGTCTAAATGACCTGTTTTTAGGGGCTTTGACCTGCAAGGTCAGAATAATGTGTGGCTGTCGAGGCAGCCGCACATTCTCCGTGGTCGAGAGACACCTGGAGTTTTGAGAATATGCCCCGTGGACCGGGCATTTTTAAGCGTAAGAGACGCGTAATGTGGTATTGCATTAAAGCGGGTGAAAGCTGCACGGCCCAGTAGTGCTTAAGGGCTACTGCTGAATGGGGCGATGGAGGGTGAGCTTTTCGCGACGGAGGTTGTCGGATGAACCGAACACGACCTCTAGTGGTACAGAGCCTGTGAGATTGGCTGAAAAGGCATGGCGTCACTTCTTTGAAGGAAGTGCTGCTATAGCGAATTTTGGTGGGTTCTATCCCCAGTTTGCGGACGGTGTCCTGGTATAGCAGGTGCCGCGCTGCGTGTTATCACGTGAAGTGAGTTCACTGTTTTGACTTCTAATGGGAAAGTCTTTTGGTTTCCGGAGCGCTGCTTTTGGGTTTCGTCATTTTCACTTGGTGTGTCGAGCCCTTTGTGTTCGGCGTTAAGTCGGACGGACTGCTTGAAGACCCAACAAACTCTGTGGGTATGGTTTGCAGGCTTCCCGGAGGTACCGTGTATTTAACACAGTCTATCCAGAATCTTGTTGAGGTTGGATAGCCTGTCACCGTTATCCTTTAGGGGCAGTGTTTTGTTGTTCGGCCGAGAGCTTTTGAATCCGGCGTTGACCGCCGTACTATTTGGGCCATTTTCCTTATTCCGGCACTGATCTTTTTTGCGTCGTGATTTCCCATTTCCATCCCTGATTTCAGATGTACTCGGGTCGCTGGAGCTGCACCTAGCCAACCAGCTGTCTTCCCCCGTGCAAAAGCGGGTCATGAGACTTGTTAGTGCGGCCATTGTTCTTGGTTTTTCCTGGCCGAGGTGTCTGGCGAGCCATTCGTCTCGGACGTTGTGTTTAAAGGCTGCTAAGGCTTCAGCGTCCGGACAGTTGACTATTTGATTATTTTTAGTGAGGAACCTGTTCTAGAATTTGCGTGTTGATTCTCCGGGCTGTTGAGTTATGTGACTTAAATCGTCTGCATCTGGAGGCCGGACATAAGTCCCCTGAAAATTTGCTCGAAACGCATCCTCAAGCTCTTCCCAACTTCCAATCGTATTTTTTGGGAGGCTTTTAAGCCAATGCCGGGCCGGCCCTTTGAGCTTGAGGGATAGGTATTTTATGGCACGGAGATCGTCTCCTCTTGCCATGTGTATGTGTAGGATATAATCCTCAATCCAGACTCCAGGGTCTGTTGTTCCGTCATATGCCTCTATGTTTATGGGTTTAAATCCCGCTGGAAATCCATGATCCAGTACCTCGTCGGTAAAACACAGTGGGTGTGTGACGCCCCTGTATTTGGGTGTGCCATTGTCTTCAAATGCTCGGCTGGTTGTGTTACTTCCTGGAGTCTTCTTTTTTGGCCCATAGATAGACCTGGCTGGGTTATCCTTTTTCTGAGGATCTTTATGCTGATCGTGTGCCGGCTTGTATGCGGCGCGCCGTTTTGCTCTTGGCCTGTCATCTGGTCGTCTATCCGGCCAAGCGGCTTCTTTCTTTTTTTTTGACTGCGGAGGCTCTAAGGCCTCCTCGTCAAATTCGGGCAACAACTTGCGCTTCGGGTAGCTTTTTGTCTGGTGACTAGTGCCATATTTATCTGCGGTGTTGAGTACTTTGCTCCATCTCATTCTGAGTGCGCCTTCCGCTGTTTTGAGCTTCCGCTTTTGCTTCTTCAAACTTCTTGCAGTGGCGATGAGCCTTTTATGAAGATTCATATGCTCTGGTGATGTGAGATCGTCTTCGCCGGGGATGGGTTGCTTGTCCAGTTCATGGCTGGCTGGCTGCTTGTTCACGTGTGCGTCGTCCACTGCTTCGTCCTGCTCTAAGGCCGGGTCCGTATGGGTGCCGTTTTTGACGATGCCGGTCTTCGGGCGGCACTTGCGTCGCCCTTTGTTTGTTTGTTGGGGGAGTTGTCCTTCGCCACGTCCCGTTTTTCCTCATTGTCGCTTCCTGTTGGTGTGTCCACCATGTATACATCATGGGCTGGGGTGGCTTTCCTGCGCCCGTTAGCCGCTGGTTCTTGGTCGTCTCCGGCACCGTCGTCCATACCGTCAGTGTCCTCGGAGTCGTAGTCTAGAATGTCAGTTAAATCGTCGACAGCGGCTACCAAGTGGGTGGTGGGTGGGTTTTGAATTTCTTCGTCGTCCGCATCCCAACCGTCCTGACCGCAGTCCGGCCAGGGCTCTCCTGATAACGAGAGATATTTTAGCGAACTCAAGATGTCGCTGAAAGGTGAGTGTTGAAAGACGTCCGCTGCGGTGAACTCCATGATCGGTGCCCAATCGGATTCAATCGGGGCGGGCGCGGGAGGTTCGGGGTCCAGCGAGGAGTCCGGCACCTCGGAGTCACGAGCTTTATGAGGGACAAAGTCAGTGTTCGGCTCTATCACCATAGAGGTTGCAGCCCCCGAGGCGGTGTCTAGGCATCCATCCTCGATCTGCGGAGCTGGCTCCGAATTGAAGATCGGAGCGGTTTCGAGTGCGGCCTCCAGGGTACTGTCTGGCGGCAGAGCTAAATCATGCCCGACATGACAGTGCGGCACGCTCGGTTGTGGCTCGAATCCGTCAAAGATCAAGTCCCCGCGGATGTCAGCCGTGGAGTTCAAACTTCCAAATCTGACCTGACGGCCAGGGGCGTAGCTTTCGATCTGCTCCAGTTGGCCAAGCGAATTGGCCCGCAGTGCAAAGCCGCCGAATACGAAGATCTGTCCGGGGATGAAGGTCTCACCCTGGACTACATCGTTGATGATGATCGAAGAAGCCATCGAGCCTATCGGTGACGACACAGAGGAACTCTCAATGAAAGCACCAATGTCGGTGTCAGAACCGGCAGATCTCGGGTAGGGGGTCCCGATCTGTGCGTCTAGGTGGATGGTAACAGGAGACGAGGGACACGATGTTTTTAGCCAGGTTTGGGCCCTCTTGATGGAGGTAAAACCCTACGTCTTGCTTGATTAATATTGATGATGTGGGTTACAAGAGTAGATCTACCACGAGATCAAGGAGGCTAAACCCTAGAAGCTAGCCTATGGTATGATTGTTGTTCGTCCTATGGACTAAGGCCATCCGGTTTATATAGACACCAGAGAGGGCTAGGGTTACACAGAGTCGGTTACAAAGGTAGGAGATCTACATATCTGTATCGCCAAGCTTGCCTTCCACGCCAAGGAAACTCCCATCTGGACACGGGACGAAGTCTTCAATCTTGTATCTTCATAGTCTTGGAGTCCAGCCGATGATGATAGTTCGGCTATCAGGACACCCCCTAGTCCGGAACTCCCTCACCCCACCACAGCAACACCGGCATAGGAGACGAAAACAATCCGGATGGTGCTGAAGATGAATACAACCCCGACCAGCCTGCCTTCAAGCAGGCCCAACAGGAAGACGGGCAGGTCAGCCCAGACGAACAAGCGATGGACGGATATCCGGAGGAGGACAACTACATGCCCCCCTCCAAAGACGAGATTAGACTCGGCGATGACGAGTTCGGCGTGCCTGAGAACCCCGTGGAGCAGGAGCGCTTCAAGCGCCAGCTCATGGACATTGCGAGGAGCCTGAGAAAGAAGCAGCAGTGGCTCCAAGCTGATCAAGACCTACTCACAGACATGTGGACTGAAGTCCTGGCAGCTGAGGAATATGGACTCGAGCGCCACACGGCCGACCGGCCACCTTGTGGCCGGGATAAAACGGCGCATCAGCCCGAATACTAGCCCGCACCCCTACGCCAATACACTACGGCCCGGGGCAATAGGCAGGACCTGCAATATATTCTGGAAAACAAGGCAGGAGAGCCAAGATTGATCTACGGATCACAGGGGCGCGCCCCAACACGTGACATTGATCGTCACGCTAGACACACTATCAACAAGTCCGGCTGGGCCGAATACAGCCAACCAGACTCATTCGAGCTACGTAGCCACATAGCCCGGCCTAGAGGCGCCGCACACCCCCTCTACTTCACTGACGAAGTGATGGATCATGAATTCCCAGAAGGGTTTAAACCCGTAAACATCGAATCATACGATGGCACAACAGACCCTGCAGTATGGATTGAAGATTTCCTTCTCCACATTCACATGGCCCACGGAGACGATTTACACGCCATCAAGTATCTTCCCCTTAAGCTCAAAGGACCGGCCCAACACTAGCTAAACAGCCTGCCGGCAAGTTCCATTGGCAGTTGGGAAAACCTGGAGGACGCGTTCCTCGACAACTTCCAGGGCACATACGTGCGACCACCGGATGCCGATGACTTGAGCCACATTACCCAACAGCCCAGAGAGTCAGCCAGGAAATTCTGGACTCGGTTCCTAACCAAAAAGAACCAAATAGTCGACTGTTCGGATGCTGAAGCCCTGGTGGCCTTTAAGCATAATATCCGCGACGAGTGGCTCGCCCGACACCTTGGCCAAGAAAAACCAAAGTCCATGGAAGCCCTCACGACACTCATGACCCGCTTTTGCACGGGCGAGGACAGCTGGTTGGCTCGCAGTACCACCACACCTATAAATGCCAGCACCTCAGATGTCCGTGACAATAATGGCAAGCCACGACACAACAGACATAAGTGACGGAACAACGGCGACAACACTGAAGACACGGCAGTCAATGTTGGATTCAGTGGCTCCAAATCCTGTCAGCGGAAAAAGCCGATCAAAAGAAACAATCAGGGACCATCCAGTCTGGACCGCATACTTGAACGCTCGTGCCAAATTCATGGCACCCCAGATAAGCTAGCAAACCACACTAATAGAGACTGCTGGGTGTTCAAATAGGCCGGTATAATAAACACCGAAAACAAGGACAAGGGGCTGCACAGCGACGATGACGAGGAGCCCCGGTGTCCGAACACGGGGGGACAGAAGAAACTTCCTCCCCAGGTGAAAACGGTCAACATGATCTACGCCACCCACACTCCCGAACGGGAACGGAAGCGAGCACTATGGGACGTCTATGCGATGGAGCCAGTCACCCCAAAATTCAACCCATGGTCAGCTTGTCCGATCACTTTCGATCATAGGGATCACCCTACCAGCATCCGTCATGGAGGTTCAGCCTCATTGGTCCTAGAACCAATCATCGACGGATTCCACCTCACGCAAGTCCTTATGGATGGCGGCAGCAGCCAGAACCTGCTTTATCAGGACACAGTGCGCAAAATGGGCATCGACCCTTCCAGGACCAAGCCCACCAAAACCACCTTCACAGGTGTAATTCCAGGAGTAGAGGCCTGTTTCACGGGCTCCATAATACTGGAAGTGGTCTTCGGATCTCTAGATAACTTCCGAAGCGAGGAGTTAATCTTCGATATCGTCCCTTTCCGTAGTGGTTATCATGCACTGCTTGGACGAACCGCATTCGCTCGATTCAATGTGGTACCACACTATGCATACCTTAAGCTCAAGATGCCAGGACCTCGCGGGGTCATAACAGGCAACAGAAACATGGACCGCTCTCTCCGTACAGAAGAGCATACTGCAGCCCTCGCGGCAGAAGTACAATGCAGCCTTCTCCGGCAAACCACCAATCCGGCAACAACAACCCCGAACACCATCAAGTGAATCTGGAGTACCCTGTAACAGGATCACCAGGCACGCCAAGAGCGCGACTAGCAGTCCGGCCTCCGCTCCAGCCCCATCGAGGTAGCATTCGTACTGCGCGTACACAATTACGCACTCAAAATACCATGGGCATAGGCGGAGGCACAATACTGACTCAGTCAACAATGCGGTACAGCTGCAACATACTTTAATAACCCCCTTTTTTAATCTTTTAGGGCGCTGCTTTCGGGCAGCCTCTTCAGAAGAGCCAGATTTTCGGACTTGCACAAGAGAGAAAACTAAGGAGGCAAAAGGCTTTGCGCACAAAGATTATACCCAGGTGGAATCTATTCACGACCGTTATACCTGTTTTATATACCTACATGCGGCCCTCCCTTGGATAGGACATGTTAAATAGTCCTATTTACTTCTGCTTAACACATTCATTGTAAACATACGCTTAGACATATTATTCATTAATGGGAGATAATATATAGCGTCAGCTTATTATTCCTATTTGCACATTTTTTATTAATAGTTTATCTAATATTGCATCCGTACACCTTGGTACGTTCAGTTTGCCAGGGGCTTCTTATGGCGCCCCATACTACGGCAAGATAAGTCCGAACACTTTCAACGGTGCGGCACCCCGAACTTATAGCATTATATGCATCAGCTCTGAATCACGTCTTGGGTCAATAGTTCGGTTTTCCCGGCTCCCTTGTTTTGGTACCTTACATTCCGTTATATCGGCTAAGGTAGCGCAGGGAGAACTACTGCGATTGTGTCCCGGTTCTCCCAGACAAGCACCTCAGTAGAGAAAACCGAAAACTGACCGGCATGATGCGGCGAGAGCTGGTCGCTGTTCGAGAGGTCTTAAAATCCTTAAAGATTTTTTACGCTTCAGGCGAGGAATCGGCCTCGCCCGATTTAGGCGTATATTGCGCCCCAATTCGGCTTTCCGAATTCTAGGTGGTTCGCCAAAATTTAAAATTGTATACTTCTATAGCTAAGTGAAAGTTATAAAGCCGCATAGTCTGATTGCCTTGTTCGCTGCGCCAAACACCTCCTTCAGGGACCAAAAATTTGGATAAAGAGTGTCTGGGTTTTTTCCACGAACACCCCAGTACTAGTTATGTGGGGGCGGAAGCCGACGACTGGCCTACTTTCAGAATTCTATAAACAGCCGTACAGAAGGTAATATTTTAAATCAAAACAAAGTGCTATATAGCGCAATTGACTTTGTCTTTATATTTCAAAAATGACAGAAGTACATTCACTCAAATATCGTGTCCTTGGTACATTCATCGGCCACGAGACGAGCGCCTTTCATAACGCCATCCAAATATTTTATGGGACAGCGATGCGCCTTGCCCTCTGGCGGTCCATCCTTCAGCAACTTCTCCGCATCCAGCTTGCCCCAATGCACCTTCGCACGAGCAAAGGCTCGGCGGGCACCCTCAATGCAAATGGATTGCTCTATCACTTCAAGCTACGGACAGGCATTTACCATCTGCTTTATCAGGCCGAAGTAGCTAGCGGGCAGGGGCTCACCAGGCCACATACGGACTATGAAATCTTTCATAGACACTTCGGCCGCCCTTTGGAATTCAACCAACTGCTTCAATTGGTCACTCAGAGGCATTGGGTGTTTGGCTCCAGCATACTGGTACCAGAACAACTTCTCTGTTGAGCTCCCCTCCTCGGCAAGGTAGAACTCCGCAGCATCTGATACGCTGCGTGGCAAATCAGCGAATGCCCCTGGAGAGCTACGAATCCGGGTAAGTAAAAGAAACATATCCTCCACATGCTTGCTTTGCATAAAGAATGTCTTACCCGCCGTTATCTTCTTGGCCGCCTGGATTTACTGCTGGGCCTTTTCGGCTTCGGCCTTGGCGTCTTTCATGCCCAACAGGGCCTTCGCGAGTTCAGACTCCTTCGTCTCTAAGTCACGCTCCAAGGACTCGAACTTCTTGCTGAGCTCCTGGAGCTCTTGTTGTACCTCGCCCACCCTAGCATTTTGCTTTTCACGCTCAATGCGCTCCATGGCCGCCTTGTCTTCGGCCGCGGATAGCGCTTTCTTCAGGGACGCCACTTCGGTCGTGGCCCATATTACACAATGATGATGCTTTTTCAATGGCTTCACCAATTTTGTCTATTCTTTATGACATGTGCACGGGGTATCACTCACCTTTGTTCTCTTCGAGCTGCCTCTTTGTGAGGCCGAGCTCTCCCTGGGCCTGCTCCATGTCCCGTTTGAGTCTGGCAACCTCGGCCGTGCGGGCAGCAGCGGCAAGCAGCACTACCTGCTTATTCACATATACACCTACTATTAGACTCCTGCGGATTATAATTGACCCTCCGTTTGGCCTTTCTTTCCGAACACCAAACAGAGTATCAGGGGCTACTACCGATCGGGTGATAATTTCACACATTTTTTATTACTTACCTCAAAGTCTATCAGGAGGCTGGTGCAGGCTTCAGTTAGTCCGCTCTTGGCGGACCAAACCTTCTGAATCACCGCACTCATAAGAGTACGGTGCTCTTCATCCATGGAAGCACCGCGAAGTGCTTCAGCAGACTATCCGACTTCTCTGGTGTAATGGAATTCATCGGCACGGATGATACGTCTCCAATGTATCTATAATTTTTGATTGCTCCATGCTACTTTATCTATTGTTTTGGACTATAATGGGCTTTATTTTCCACTTTATATTATTTTTGGGACTAACATATTAACCGGAGGCCCAGCCCAGAATTCTTGTTTCCTATTTCAGTATTTCAAAGAAACAGAATATCAAACGGAGTCCAAACGGAATGAAACCTTCGGGAACGTGATCTTCTCATCGAACGTGATCTAGGAGACTTGGACCCTACTCCAAGAAGCACCAGAGGCGGTCACGAGGGTGGAGGGCGCCCCCCTGGGCGTGCCCCCTACCTCGTGGGCCCCCTGACGCTCCACCGACGTACTCCTTCCTCCTATATATACCTACGTACCCCCAATAGACTAGAGGGGGAGCCAAAAAACCTAATTCCACCGCCGTGCCTTCCTGTATCCACGAGATCCCATCTTGGGGCCTGTTCCGGAGCTCCTTCGGAGGGGGAATCTACCACGGAGGGCTTCTACATCAACACCATAGCCCCTTCGATGAAGTGTGAGTAGTTTACTTCAGACCTTCGGGTCCATAGCTAGTAGCTAGATGGATTCTTCTCTCTTTTTGGATCTCAATACAATGTTCTCCCCTTCTCTCATGGAGATCTATTCGATGTAATCTTGTTTTTGCGGTGTGTTTGTTGAGACCGATGAATTGTGGGTTTATGATCCAGCTTATCTATGAATAATTTTTGAATCTTCTCTGAATTCTTTTATGTATGATTGAGTTATCTTTGCAAGTCTCTTCGAATTATCTGTTTGGTTTGGCCAACTAGATTGGTAGTTCTTGCAATGGGAGAAGTGCATTGCTTTGGGTTCAATCTTGCGGTGTCCATACCCAGTGACAGAAAGGGTTGCAAGGCACGTATTGTATTGTTGCCATCGAGGATAACAAGGTGGGGTATTTATCATATTGCATGAATTTATTCCTCTACATCATGTCATCTTGCTTAAGGCGTTACTCTGTTTTTAACTTAATACTCTAGATGCATGTTGGATAGCGGTCGATGAGTGCAGTAACAGTAGTAGATGCAGAATCGTTTTGGTCTACTTGTCTCGTACGTGATGCCTATATACATGATCATACCTAGATAACCTCATAACTATGCTCAATTCTATCAATTGCTCAACAGTAATTTGTTCACCCACCGTAGAAGACTTATGCTCTTGAGAGAAGCCACTAGTGAAACCTATGGCCCCAGGGTCTATTCTCATCATATCAATCTCCATCACTTTATTTACTTGCTTTGCTTTTACTTTTTACTTTGCATCTTTATACCAAAAATACCAAAAATATTATCTCTAGCAGATCTCACTCTCGTAAGTGAACGTGAAGGGATTAAGAACCCCTAATCGCATTGGTTGCGAATATCTATCGTTTTGTGCAGGTACGAGGGAGTTGCGCGCGACCTCCTGCTGGATTGATACCTTGGTTCTCAAAAACTGAGGGAAATACTTACACTACTGTGTTGTATCATCCTCTCCTCTTCGGGGAAAACTAACGCAAGCTCAAGACGTAGCAACGGACGGCTCGCCCTCCTTAGCGAGGGGCCGCCTGTCCGAATCCGGAACCATTGGAGGTTCCGGTACAGTATCTGGCTGAGAGCCCGGCTTGTTGCGGCTCTCGTCGGCACAATCCGCGGGGATCTTATACCCCGTGTGCCCGGCGTTTGAAATTTCGCCTTGGGGCGTCTCCAGAGTCGCCTCCCCCTCCTCCGGGAGCCTTTGGGACAACACCTCTGTGTCATCCGCAGGCCGAGGGGAGGTGGACGTTGGGAGCGAGTTAATCACCGAATCGCTCAAAGACCCATCCGAAGAGGATACCTCGGGATGGACCCTGACCGGACTGCATATGCGTGTTTGGCGTTATTACAGACTATGAAGCGAAGTCGCACTAAAATACAACAGAGTGGGGATACTTACGATCCTACCAAGGGCTTCCCCCTGGGCAGCCACTCCTCCTCGCTGTAGGCGGCCGTGGTGGAGTAATCCGGAAGGGACGCTTTTCCCTTCTTGGGTGTCCTGGCCTCCCCCTCCGAGGCATCTTTCCTCTTCTTCTCCTCCCCATTGCAGGGAGGCAGAGTTTCCTCATGATTCCCCCCGCCTCCGCGGGAGGAATCTACCTTGTCATCTTCGGACGACGAGTTTATGACGGCCTTGTGCCGGGGACCCTTCCTGGTCCCCTGGGCCGACTTCTTAGGCCCTTCGTCCTCCACGGACGGGGCGACCCCTTCTTTTTCCTCCTCCCCTTCGAGGGAGGAGTGTGCCTCATCGTCTTTGGACGAGGCGTCCGGTACGACCTTACGCCGGAGACCCTTCCTGGTCCCCAGGGCCTTCTTTTCGGCCTTCTTTTCCGGCGCCTCGTAGGGCACCGGGACTAGCATCTCCATCAGGAGAGCGTCTGCTGGACCTTTTGGCAGTGAGCCGGATAGGCAATCCGCTCTGTAGTCTCCACGTACTCCTGATTAAGTACACACGATGACTTAAGATCCTCCCATGAGTATGCTGGAAAAAAAACTACATCTGGTGATAGTCAGAAAACTCACCGGACGGAGGAGCCGCGTGGCGTGAAGTCTGCGGTCCTCGGATGTGGGAGGAGGTATTTCGGAGGACTTGAACAACGCCTTCCACGCATCCTTGTGTGTCATGCCGTAGAGCTTTCAAAGTGTCTGGTGTTCGGCCGGGACGAACTCCCACAGATTAAATGCCCGTCTTTGGCACGGAAGAATTCGGCAGACAAGCATGACCTGGACCATGTTGACAAGCTTGATTTTCTTGTCCATCATATTCTTGATGCAGTTCTGAAGTCCGTTCAGCTCCGCAGGCTCACCCCAGGCCAGGCCCTTCTTCTTCCAGGAGGTGAGCCGCATGGGAATCCCGGATCGGAAGTCGGGGGCCACCGCCCAGTTGGCGTCGCGTGGCTCGGTGATGTAGAACCACCCCGATTGCCACCCCTTTACGGTCTCCACAAAGGAGCCGTCGAGCCAGGTAACGTTGGGCATCCTGCCCACCATGGCGCCTCCGCACTCCGCTTGCTGGCCGCTCATGATCTTCGGCTTCACACAGAAGATTCGTAGCCACAAGCCGAGGTGAGGCTTGATGCGGAGGAAGGCCTCGCACACGACGATAAACGCCGAGATGTTGAGAATGAAATTTGGGGCTAGATCATGGAAGTCTAGCCCGTAGTAAAACATGAGCCTGCGGATGAAGGGATGAAGTGGAAATCCCAGTCCACGGTTGAAATGGGCGAGAAACAAGACCCGCTCGTGGGGTCCCGGAGTTGGAGTGATCTGCCCTGCGTCCGCTAGCCGGTGCGCGATATCTGCGGCCAAGTATCCGGCCGCCCGGAGCTTTGTGACATGCTCCTCCTTGACGGTGGAGGCCACCCACTTGCCTCCTGCTCCGGACATGTTTGGCTGTGCGGAGGAGGTGTGAACTAGGGCACTAGAGCTCGAGGGGGCAAGAATGGATAAGCGAAGGAGGAAGAAGGCGTGGGTAAAAATGAGGAATCCGTATCCCTTTATAGAGGCGACGAAAATGGTGCGCTTCCCCACTTGCCCGTTAAGGGTCACTTATTTCCCAAGCGCCACGATTGATGGCGCGGTTGGGTTACCCATACCCGTATTGATGGGAATCCCGTGATAAGGGGACATGATCTGTGCTTTGACAAGACGTGCCGAGGAAACCGCCTTGCAATATGCACTATGGCTGGTTGTGGGAAGACAGCTCGAATAATGACCCGACTGTAGTGTCATGTCACGTTGTCTAAAGTTGTCAGCAGATTACATTTGTGAAATATCATTCTGTCTACGGTGGTATGTGAAGATCATCTTGTAGATCTGGACACGATTTAAGTGTTCGATAATTACTTTGGAGTATTCGGAGATGGAACCTGCCTTGCAATGCCGAAGACAGAACTGCACGCCGGACTCATTGTCATTGAAGCCTGGTTCAGGGGCTACTGAGGGAGTCCTAGATTAGGGGGTATCCGGACAGCCGAACTATACTTTGGCCAGACTAATGGACCGTGAAGATACAAGACTCAAGACTTCGTCCCGTGTCCGGATGGGACTCTCCTTTGCGTGGAAGACAAGCTTGGCGATCCGGATATTATATTTCCATCTTTGTAACCGACTCCATGTAAACCCTAGCCCTCTCTGGTGTCTATATAAACTGGAGGGTTTAGTCCTTAGAGACACAGTGATAATCATCATAGGCTAGCTTCTAGGGTTTAGCCTCTACGATCTCGTGGTAGATCAACTCTTGGAACACTCATATCATCAATATCAATCAAGCATGAAGTAGGGTTTTACCTCTATCAAGAGGGCCCGAACCTGGGTAAAACATCATGTCCCTTGCCTCCTGTTACCATTAGCGTTAGACGCACAGATCAGGACCCTCTACTCGAGATCTGCCGGTTTTGACACCGACAGTCACGACCTTGAAGCCAAAGCTTATGATGATGACGACTCTGCTCCAACCTACTACTTCATGGCACGTGGTGCCAAGGTATCCTCACGCGATGCCTAGTTCCAAACCTCTAGTGAAGATGACTCTGAATGTGAATCCAAACCTAGCTATAAGACACTTGCTAAAATTGCAACTGAGCAACAAACTTCTATGGAACATATTCAAAAGCTACTAGACAAAAGCGATGACCTGTTGGACGCGGAAATGAAACGAACTCAGTCCTTAATCGAAGACATAAAAAGTCTTCGCGTTAAGTATGAAGAACTTGAAAGTCGTCATGAAACTCTCTCAGCCTGTCATGAGAAGCTTTTCTACGATTATATTCAAAGGAAGCAAGACCTTGAGAAACTGAGAGTGTCTCATGAAGATCTTCAAAAAGAGAACGACTCACTACTCGCCCAACAGATCAGTTCCGCTTAGGTAGAATTTGTTCCACCATGTAAAAATGTCTTGAGCATGATAGTGTTGTCTCTGTTGCTGGATGTTGTATTACTTATGATGTTGCAATATCTTCAACTGCTGATGTGGTAACTAACCCCTCTACTGAGGATGCCACCCCTATTGCTAATGAGAATGCTAGGTTGAAGACATTGCTTGAGACCGGCATGTACAAAAGCCTCAAAGGGCAGCAGACATTGTGCGATGTCCTCAAGAAACATATTTTGAACCGAAACCCTAGAAAAGAGCATGTTGGGTTCGAGAGGAAAATTAATGTTGATGGTTCATACTGGATGCCTAAGCAGTAGCCCAAAATCACCTGGGTTGCTGCTAAGGATCCTTCAGTGGATCCATCATCTGGCTTCACTTATGCTAACCCAATTATCATTGATGAATCCTTTGATGCCAATTATAAGATGCTTAAGAATCAGAATGGTGAAGTGTTCGCCAAGTACATTGGTACTAAGTACAAGAACGAGCCACCCCCAGAAGAAGATCTGGGTGCCCAAAAGTTGTATTGAGAAGCTTCCCGTGAATGTCGTCATGTTTCCACCTGGAAAGAAGACAAACACCAAACCAAAGGCATCATATGGCCCAAAGGCTTCTTACAGACAGAGGACCACTCCTGGTCACCCTAACGCCAATATTTTGCAGGAGAAAAATTATGAGACTCATGAATATGAGCGTGTTTCCTCTAACCACTATGTTCACAAAACTAAGAACTTTTCTGCATATTCATATGAGTACTATTCTCCTGCTGCGAAGCTCTTTGCTAGGGCTCCCAAGCCAAAGTTCTCTGAAGATGTGGGTGGTTAAGAAGAATTAACATCTCTTGCAAGGAAAGGTCTCTAGCCGGAAATCTAAGACTTCTGACGCCAATGATGGAGACCTAAAACGTCTTGTGGGACGCAAGATAAAATGCCCCAATGGTCTTACCATGTATATCATCCCATGGTTCCTTGACGAGCATCCAATCATGCCTAACCAGAATCGAAACTTTGATAATATGCTTGTTTGCTACATGTTTCTGCTTCACAATACTATTGGTGAAGCCTATCCCGCTAATTGCACTGTAGGGTACAACTCCGAAAGCCACTGAATGGATCATGGACAGTGGCTGCACCAACCACATTACTGGTGATCGAAGTCTTCTTATGGATTCAACCCTACATCCATCTACTAAGAGCCACATCACATTCGTTGACACTGGTAAAAGCAAGGTATTGGGTCTTGATAGAGTTGCTATCTCAAAGGATCAGCACATGGACAAAGTGATGCTTGTTGAATCCCTTGGATACAACTTAATGTCTGTGTCAATGCTCTGTGATCTGAACATGATTGTGATATTTGGAAAATATCGTTGTCTTGTGCTAATGGAATCTGATAAATCTCTAGTCTTTGAAGGCTATTGAAGAGGTGATCTATATATGGTAGATTTCTCAGCAGGACCACAGCTTGCCATATGTCTTCTAGCAAAGGCTTCAGAATGCTGGCTATGGCATCGACGGCTAGGACATGCGGGCAAGAGGAACCTATTCACTCTTGCGAAGAAGAAGCACATCATTAGCATTGAGGGCGTCAAGTTCAAGAAGGATCATCTTTATGGTGCTTGTGAACCAAGCATCCTCGCAAAGACAATCATGACTACCTCACATCCATTCAAGCTGCTTCACATGGACTTATTTGGCCCTAATCACTACTCTACCCTTACTACCACTGCACATCTCTATGGCTTCGTTATTATTGATGATTATTCGAGATACACCTAGGTACACATAATTCTCTATAAGACGGAAGTGCTGGATGTCTTCAGAAGCTTCGCAAATTGGGCCATGATGAATTATGGCATCAAGATCAAGCACATCCGAAGTGACAATGGTACTGAGTTCAAGAATGTTGGCCTTGACACTTATCTTGATACCTTGGGAATCACACATGAGTTCTCTGCTCCCTACACACCTCAGCAGAATGGCATAGTGGAGCGCAAGAATAGAACGCTCATTGTGATGGCACGGATGATGCTCGATGAATACAACACTCCAAGAAAATTCTGGACCGAACTATTGATATTGCATGCCACATCATCAACAGAGTCTATCTTCATAAGTTCTTCAAGAAAACATCTTATGAACTTCTGACTGGTAAGAAGCCAAACGTCAGTTACTTCAAAGTCTTTGGTGCTAGGTGCTGGATCAAGGATCCACATCACACGTCTAAATTCGCACCAAAAGCACATGAAGGTTTTATGCTTGGTTACGGAAAGGACTCACACACCTATAGAGTCTTCAACCTATTTCACTACAAAGTGGTTGAAACTGTAGATGTGCGGTTCAATGAAACTAAAGGCTCACAAAGAGAGCACCTGCCAAATGTGTTAGATGAAGCTACATCGGGTGAAGCTATCGGGCTGATGGGTACTAGAGAAATCATACCCACCGAGGAATAGGCTGAGGATGAGATCATCATTTCTGCAACTAATCAACATGAAGACAATGCTCAGTCTGAAGCAAATGCTGATGATGAAGACAATAGTCAGTCTTATCAAAATCTTCATCCAGCTCATCCTCGGGTCGCAAATGAGGTCTAGATTGAGAAGATTATCGATAGCATCAATGCACCTGGTCCTCTCACTCGATCAAGATCTACACAACTGGCAAACTTCTGCGGTCACTTTGGTTTTGTCTCGGTGTCTAAACCCAAGAAAGTCGAAGAAGCCTTCATGGAACCTGAATGGATTCAAGCCATGCAAGAAGAGCCTCAACAGTTTGAGCTGAATAATGTCTGGGAGCTTTTCAAATGTCCTAATCCTCGCAAGCACAATATCATTGGCACGAAATGGATCTATCGCAACAAGCAAGATGAACTTGGACAAATTGTCAGAAACATAGCTCACCTCGTTGCTCAAGGTTACACACAAGTGGAAGGAATCGACTTTGATGAAACCTTTGCTCCTGTGGCTAGGCTTGAAGCCATTCGCATACTTCTAGCCTATTCTAACCATCATAACATTCTTCTATACCAAATAGATGTGAAGAGTGCCTTTCTCAACGGCAAAATCAAAGAAGAAGTGTATGTCGCTCAACTGCCTAGTTTTGAAGATCCAAAGCATCCTGGTATGGTGTACAAGCTCAACAAGACACTATATGGCCTCAAACAAGCACCTCACGCTTGGTATGACACACTCAAAGAATTCCGGAAGAGCAAAGGCTTCAAACATGGTTCTCTAGATCCCACTCTCTTCACGAAGACATATGATGGTGAACTGTTTGTGTGTCAAATATATGTGGATGGCATCATCTTTGGCTACACTGATAAGAGATACAGTGATGAGTTTGGATACATGATGCAAGAGCAATATCAGATGTCCATGACGGGAGATTTGAAGTTCTTCCTTTGTCTTCAAATCCGTCAACATCGCAATGGAATCTTCATATCACAAGAAAAATACCTCCAAGATTGCCTGAAAAAGTTTGGAATGCAAGACTGCAAAGGATACATGATGCCAATGCCAACCAACAGTCATCTTGGCCCTAACAACAATGGTAAAGAGTTCAATCAAAAGGTATACCACTCCATGATTGGTTCTTTACTATACTTATGTGCATGTAGGCCTGATATTATGCATAGCATTTGCATGTGTGCCCGATTCCAAGCGGCACCGAATCGCATCACCTTACTGTGAACCGAATTCTTCGATATTTGGCTCACACCCCAACACTAGGATTATGGTATCCAAAGGGCTCATCATTTGATCTAGTTGGATACTCAGATGCTGATTATGCTGCTGACAAGGTTGATCGCAAGTCTACATCAGGCACATGTCACTTTCTTGGACGATCTCTTGTCTGTTGGTCTTCAAAGAAGCAGAACTGTGTACTCCTCTCCACTGCTGAATCCGAATACATTGCTGCTAGATCTTGTTGTGCTCAGCTTTTATGGATGAAGCAAACTTTCAAGGATTATGGCATCAACATGAAGAATGTGCCACTCTTCTGTAACAATGAAAGCGCCATCAAGATTGCCAAGAATCCAGTTCAACACTCGAAGACAAAGCACATTGAGATTCGTCATCACTTTCTTAGAGATCATGTCATCAAGGAAGATATTGATATCATTCAAGTCAACACTGAAGAGAAACAGGCAGATATCTTCACAAAGCCCCTTGATGAGAAAAGATTTTTCATGCTGCGGTGTGAGCTAAATATCTTAGAATCCTCTAATGTCCAGTGAATGCACACATCGTAACGCTTATGCATGTTGATGACTTAGATGTGAAACACACGAAGTAACATATTTCTTAAATCGATGAAGACTTACCCTCTGAGTGTGAATACATTAATGTGGAATTTGACTTCGGAGCGCCACGATCATTGTGTGCTGTGTTTGGGTCTAATACTTCCTATACGGTGGGTAACGCCACCACCGCACTTTCTTGAAGATTTTCATTTGGCATCATGATTGCATTATCTTCACATTTGGATTGTCTTCGACATTGATTTGTCTTCAAAATCTATATCTTCGCAATGTTGATATATCTTCAGTACTATATATGTGTTTTGTCCTCTACAGCATTCACTTATAGCTGTGTCTTCATGTTGCTATTTCTTCTGACCTAAGTGAATGTGATCGGACCCTAATCCCTTCTGTGCTACTCCCTCAAATTCTTTCTGTCTAGTTATATGCATTATATTGACACCTATCGAATATCTTCGTTGTGTCCTTGTCAGCAGAAGATATAGAGACACACATTTAAAACTGCTTTTTAATGCCTTATCTTTTGCCTGAAAACCGGAGAAACCGGGATAACCACCCGATAATCCAGATGTTTGTGGGAACATGGCTCAACTCCTGATAAGTTGCATGCATGCCACGTGCCCTTCAGATGTGAACCGCCACGGGCACCTGCGTAATTGCACTACACCGCCTTCCTCCTCCTTATAAATACTCGCCTACACGGTCATTATCTCCTCTTCCACCTCGCAATCTCGCTCAAACCCTAGCGTCACTGCTAGCTCGTGTCGACACCGAAGACGAAGCGCTTAACTGCCGCTACTTCGTCGACGTCGTCCTCATGCTGGCCACGAACCTCGTCTTCTCTGCCGTCGCCATAGGTGTCTTCTGCGCCAAGTTAGGGCACATGAGATTGGACTGGTCAGCATCTGTTCTGCCTCGTCTAGTAGTTCCTCTGTCGTAAATAAAACTCCCTTTTTACCGCCTTTTAGATCCATCAAATCTGTCAACTTCACCCAAAAGTGGTTTATGAACTTCCAAATCTGGATCTTTCCTTTTCTGCATCTCATATCTTGCAAAGTATGTTCACTTATGCTTCACAACTAGTTAGATTCCTCACTTGTACTTATTCTTGGATTCGTACACATCTAGAACCGACTTCCTTCAAATAAGTGAATGTCTTTGCACTGTGAGGTCAATGTCTTCTAACTGATTCATCTTCAAAATCTTCTGAGAATGCATATGACCTCTTCCCCTTCCCTCGCATTTCTAAGACTTTCACAGGTACATGTCCGTGGGAGAATCCCTTGGTTATCATATTATGCATCCATTTGCAGAATTATTATAGCGTCATATTGAATCTCCTGAAGCCCATTCTTGTTTGACAAGTCGACGAAAGCCCTTCACTGTTCTGAAGCCAATCTGTTTGAATCCAATGGCCACCGAAAAATCTGCAAGGAAAGGCAGCAGGCAATGCCATGGTAATACTGCATTGGACCTGCCCCCAGATCTGTATGAGCTCTACAAATTTGATCCTTAAGAGAGCTATACACATCGCAAGAACAGAATGCAATGGATCCGAAGATATTGGGCTGAGCAGTGGTTCAAGTACAACTTCGTGACACCTGAATATGCTGAGAAGAATGCCATCAAGCGCCCGTGGGGCGATATTCTTTACAAGAACTTGGTACCGAAGACAAAACCTGAAGCTATTGCTCAGAATTTCTATCCATGCATGGTTCGAGGACCTCATCCAGAAAATGCTGACCGATCATATCTTCTATGGTGTCGTGATGATGATCTCTTCTAGCGCAACTTCCAGTTTGCCAAGGATTCTGCCAAGCAGAACAAGAAGGAGTTTGGACTCAACTTTAACCCTGATCCATCTGCACCAAGGTCAGATAGTACACATGAAGCCAATGAAAACAGAATTGGCCCCTTCACCAACTTCGATGGGCTTCTGTCTCAAATTGCTGCCCAGAGGGCCATAGTGGAGCAATCTGCTAAAGATGCAGACTCTGATGATGCTGCTTCACCACCGAAGCAGAAGAGAAAGTCCAAAGCTTCAAAGCCCTCTGCTGTTGCTGCCCCAAAAGCTTCGAGGAATAAGCCATTGAAAACTGCACCTCTGAAGCCAGTGTGCAATGAGAAGATCCGTCCCGCGTGTCCAAGAAGACCAAGAAGCCAAATCCCAAGAAGGTTTCTGGGCAGGCTCTCACTCTAACTGTCGTCCTACGCAATGAGGAAAACACTATTGATCTACCAAGTGGTGAATATCTTGCAGATGATGCTCTGGAACAACTGGTCAAGAGCAAACAGGAGGCTGAGATCTTCCAGGATGCTGACATTCTAAACAACTTCGTTGATATATGGTTTGAGGACTAACGCATCAATCTTGATGATCTGCAACTGCTAGTGGACATCAGTGTTGCCTTTCATGGAGCCATTGCAAATGAACTTGCCTTGGCTTAGAAAATGGTCGAGCACAAGAAAAGGATTGACCATGAGAAGGCACACTTCAAGAAGCACATGCACAAGCTCAGTGTGGCTGATGTGCAAATCTTCGAGAAGATGATGAACGACCTCAAGGCTGAATTCAACAAGAAGCGTGAAGAAGCTAAAGGCTCACGCAAGCGCATGAAGTATTATGCGCAGAAATGTGTGCAAGCACACAATTAAGATGAAAAGAGAGAGGCTCTTGGGCATCCTAGCATCGACCCCAGGATGGCTGCCAAGAAAAGCAAGAGGCCTGTAGAAGCTAATCCGATGCTCCAAGGCAGGGACAACCAAGCATTGTCTTCCCTGCCAGCATGACTGGCTCGAAGCCAAAGGTGCTCTCTACCACTTCTGAACTCAAGAAGACTAGGCAAGCTGAAGCCGAAGCCAGGAAGAGGAAGCTCAAAGATTGATCTAATGATGCTCCCTCCAAGAAAATGTTGAAGACAAAGGGCTCTAAGTCTTCAAGAAAAGACCGTACTGCTGCCCCTGAGCCCCTCATTGTTGAACCCATCTCTGTTGCCTTACCTGCCTCTGCCAACCACGAGCGTCATCTCGTAGTCCATGAGCCTGCTTCCATAGCGTCTCCAAAAAATGAAGAAGTTCCAGCTGTTGACCCTATCGCTGCGGAAGACATTGATCGTGAAGACAATATGAATTATGATGAAGTCCTTCCTCAGCTAGAACCAACACGCATGGTATCATCGTCTGCTCCGATGAGAAGTGAATTGATCAGTATTGTTCATCCTCTGATTCCTCTTCCTATGACGCCAATCACTCAGGATATGCCAATGGATGATGAAGCTATTCTGCGCACTCCTCCAGCTCAAGTCACCACTCTGGTGTTTGAGACTCAGCAAGAAATCCCTGACGACTTTGATTTCACTATCACCTCACCACAGGCGCCGCCTTCCTTCAGGAGGCTTCACAGAGGTCCCGGGTCTCAGGCATCCATGTCAAGCATACTAGAGGAGGATGTGCAACAAACTTGCTCAGTAGCACGTCAAGTGTTCCCTAACGCCATCCCCTCTGCAACTGCTCAAGAGTCGAAGAAAAAGTTGTCTAAGACATTCCGGCTACATCAGCCGATGAAGAAAAAGAAGAAGAAAGAGAAGCCACTCCCCCATCTAGTGGTCCAGTCATACAAGCCGAGAATGTGCTTGTGCCAGACCCTCCCGTCGTTGAAGAGATGGAGGTTGAAGCCAATGTGGCTTCCACCAACAACAATACTGAAGCCAATGGAACTGTCATGGCTGAAGAAAATGTGGAGCCCGAAGCCAATGCAGCACCTAACAACATTGAACAGCCAATCACTTCTGATGATGTCGTTCCTCCACCAAGGCCTCATACGATGGAACGCGCATTCTATCAAGGTGAGTTCGTAACTATTAGATTGACTATAATGGTTCCACCAACTACTCCCAGACCACAATAAGATTATCACGTGAAGCAGAGGCCTCAGACCTTGAAGCCAAAGCCAAGACTGCCAAGGCTTCCCAGTGCTGCAACAACACACGACTCGTTTAGTGTGCTCGGCTTTAGAGAGCATAACACATTCTTCGACAGCGCCAAGAACCCATACACAAAGCCCAAGATATCCTCTGACATGCTTTGGAGCCGACAGCAACGAAGCTATTACTCGTACATCCTAGACAACCAAGACTGGGTTTTTCCTCATAAGCGTCTGGATTGTGATGCTATTGCTGGGCTACCATGCCTTGAAGAGGCACTAGATTGTTTCAGAGATTTGGGTTGCTATCCTTTGTGACTGACAAGGAGCACTGGAATGAAGAGCTTCTGTTGTAGTTCTATGCAACTTTGCACATTCGAGGCTACAACAGGGATCCAAAGACTTGGGTCCTTGAGTGGATGATAGGAGACGTTCATCATGAAGCCAAAGCTCAGGACGTCATTGAGCTTACTTCCCTGCCCACTCCTGGTGAGTTATATGAACCAGGTTGTCAGCTCTATCTAGATGAACTGCGGAGCATCTTTTGGAAGCCCGAGCCAAATATGAGTCAGATGTTGAGCATGATGAAGCCATTGCCCCAAGACGCTGAATATCCTAAAGAGTTCTTTGTCGAAGACCTCGAGTACTTGCCCGCATAGTCTATCACATTCTGAGGCATACTCTATGGCGAATCATCGGATACTCTTCTGAAGCTAAACTCAAAGGCGCCATGAAGACATTGGTCTTCTATATTGTCAATGGCATAAGATTCAACACCCAGGATTTCTTCATTCATCAGCTGGCTGCTTCTGGAATTGATCTATTTGGCCTGAAGTTCTATGCCCCCTGGATCATGCGTCTAATCAAGCTTCATTCCACAGTTGACTATCAACCTTCAGCGCGCAATCATGTCGTATTTCTGCCTGATGTTGACATGTCCTATGAAGCCATCGACTCTGATCCAGCAAAGAAGCCACTCCATTTGCAGAATGTTGAATATCAAAGCTTCACCCAACCTATTTAAGGCATTCACATACCAAACTTTGCTACTCTTGACTATCCCCTGGCTGGCAACTTGCGTATGCCACATCGCGCCAATACTAAAGCCACTGTCAACAGAATTGCACAAAGGCCTCGGAAGAGTTCATGTGTCCTCAATGACCATGAGCTTCTGGTGTCTCTGCATCAGAAGCAGGATAAGCATCATGAATGGCTGAAACACCAAATGCAAAGTCTTCTTGTGGATGTCAATCGCATTCGCAATCTGTCCACCAAGAATTCCTTTGTTGCTCATGAAGCCTGTCGGCAGTCCTGGAAGAGCCTTACCTTGTTATGCTCTAAAGATGATCTTCACGAGGATGGATTCACTGAGAAATTCAAGTTTGACTCTAGGCCACCACAATCTGCAAGTTGGTGTCCAACACCTTCTATTGAAGATTCTGAGTACTCATCTTTGGCTGCAACTGTTGTTGCGGGAGTCGTCGATGAAGAAGACGACACAACTTCACCAACATTATCTTCACTGCATCAAGATGTTGCCCCGGGCCCTTCTGCACCCCCTAACTCCAACGTCGACCCTGCTGCTCCAACTTCGTCTCCACCTAGGAACGCGAAGAAACTCTATGCTTTATACCTTTTTGGTCCTTACTGAAAAAAGGGGGAGAAGCATATGACGTTGGTAGTCTTCAAGCGGGTCCATATGGGTGGTTGCCTTAATTTTTCCTAAGCACTTGCAACTCTCTTTTTTGAAACTATTTGGCTCTTGAGTTGTAACACTTAAACTTGATGATCGTCTGCTACTTTTGCAACTACGTTGTGATGCGATGATAAATTCTGCATGAAGTCATTCTGCAGACATCCATTTTTCATTATGCATATCATTATCTTCATTACTTTCATATATGCATGATGAATTGTCTTCATACATTGAAGATGGACTCCACAAAGCAAAACCTTCCATGTGCATTTGCATTCAAAAGCAAACTACTTATATGCACATCTTCAGGGGAGCCTCTTTTGATCTATGAAGACAACACTCACAAAACTGAACTTTCACATACTTTTATCCCCGTTGAAAACTTCAACCAGCTTGTCATCAATTACCAAAAAGGGGGAGATTGTAAGTGCATCTAGTGCCACCCCTAGTTGGTTTTGGAGTATTGACGGCAAACATGGTTGAGGGACTAATGTGTTTGTGAGAATTGCAGGATAACACAGGTAGTAGTCCCTCAGAGATGACCCCTAAAATGTGTGAAGACATTGCAGACAATGTTGGTTCGTGAAGACATTCACGATGAAGATTATGATGTGTGAAGATATTCACTTGAAGACTATCGTGTGCAAAGACATGGTTGTTTTGTAGTTTCCTTTCTTCTTTATTGAGTCATAGGAACCACCGTACTATTAAGTGGGGTCCAAGCGAACAAAGTCAAAGTGACTGACGTGATGCTCAACCAAATCATATGTCTTCGAGCAAAGACAATGAGAGCAAACCTTATCCACAGCTGGATGAGTCAGCTTTGCTTGTAGCCCAAGCCAAGTTGCCACGTGTGTTTGAAATCCGACCGTTGGACATGTGTCGGTTCCTTAGTGACCCAGGGTCATTTAGGATATATCAGGTCGGGTTGCCACTTGGCTATAAATAGCCTACCCCATACACTATAAATTGGTGGCTGCTTAGAGTTAGTACACAGATTTTTCATATGAGAGCAACCCACCTCCAAAGCATTTGAGAGAGAGATCCTTGCGAGGACTAAGCCAAAAACACCCAGAGCCAAAAGAGTGTTAGGCGTCACTGAAGTCATTCTGTCCGTGTGATCTGAAGACTTGTTACACTTGAGGACTGTGAATCCTCCAGCCAGTTAGGCGTCATGTTCTGAGCATCCA
The DNA here is from genome assembly GCF_002162155.2 of Triticum dicoccoides. NCBI lineage: Eukaryota > Viridiplantae > Streptophyta > Magnoliopsida > Poales > Poaceae > Triticum > Triticum dicoccoides. The sequence continues at coordinate 198,240,963 of NC_041387.1, read as the reverse complement.
AGAGTCATTGTGGATTGCTGGTGAACGAAGTCTGTGAAGGTATGGAAGTCTACCTTGAAGACTTACCAGAGTGATTGGGCGAGGACTGGGTGTCCTTAGCTCAAGGGGAATAAGGTGAAGACACGATTTTCGGAGTTCAGTCTCAGCCTCCCTAACTAGACGTGCAGTTGTCACAGCAACTGGAACTGGTCTACCAAATCCTTGTCTTCACCAAGCAATTGGTTCTATCCTCTACTCTCATTACTCCTCAGTTTGTCTTCGTGAAGTCATTACTTGTCTGCCTGATTCATTTGACTTCACTATGTGAAGACTTATATATGTTTGGCTTTGTACTGTTTTCCATCCTGATCATGTCTATGTAGCTGCAGTTAGTCTTAGTGCTTTCACTGTATTGTCTGCTTGACTAATGTTTGCCTTGTGTAGTTTTCATTACGCTTCTTACTATATAGGTTCAGTTTGCTTGTTTGTCTTCAAAGCGACCGTGTTTTGAAGACTCTCATAAAAATCGCCTATTCACCCCCCCTCTAGTCGATAACTAGCACTTTCACATACGATGGGTAAACAAATTACTTTTGGGCGATTGATAGAAGATCAAATAATTCTAATGATGTCCAAGGCATGATCAATATATAGGCATCATGTCCAAGATTAGTAGACTGACTCCTGCCTGCATCTACTACTATTATTCCACACATCTACCGCTATTCAGCATGCATCTAGTGTATTAAGTTCATGGAGAAACGTAGTAATGTAATAAGAACGATGGCATGATGTAGACGAGATCTATTCATGTAGGAATAACCCCCATCTTGTTATCCTTAATAGCAATGATACATGCGTGTCTTGCTGCCCCTTTTGTCAATGGGAAAGAACGCCACAAGATCGAACCCATCAAAAAGCACCTCTTGCCATGGCAAGAAAAAATGATCTAGTTGGCCTAACTAAACCAAAGATTCAAAGAAGAGATACGAGGCTATATATAATCATGCATACAAGAGATCAAAAGGAGACTCAAATAATATTCATGGATATAGATCTGATCATGAACTCAAAGTTCATCGGATCCCAACAAAGAGTCATTACACATATCTTAAAACTTAGCAAGCTCATCTATCAATGACTTAAGGGAACAGTCCCGGTGAGAAAAACGTGCGGCAGGCATCACATTGTCATAGATCAGGAAAGTCGGCACCTCCTTCCCGTCGGCACCAACTAGGCCTACTTCGGCATTGTACTCTGTCTTGACGCCCGTATAGCGGGTTGGACCATTGCCCACGCCTCTCTCGCCCCTCCCAGCAGTCCAATATGTTCCAGGTCAGTATGCAGCGCCGAGCCCCTTTGAGGCGCTCAGCAAGCTCGGACATACCCCCGGGAACATTCTCCTCGTCGGGCCATAGAGCTTTGAATACAACCTTCATAGCCTCCCGAGCTATTTCATGCTCCTCAGTTAACTGCGCAAGTGCATCCTCGGACGAAGTGCCTAGGGCCTCTTTAGGCTGACCTGTCAGCAGCACTAGGCAAAGCACAAGTTAGTTTGGAGCATTCATGCTATCGTGTCAAGCAATCCTTTTCCAAACAGTCTAGAAACACTTACTGGACATGGCTTCACCAGTCTTCTAGTCTTTAGCCTCACCAACAGCCAGCTGAGCCCTCAGCCGATCAATTTCTTGGACATGTTGGTCATTTTTTTCTTTTAGCGCATTCCCCTCTTCCTTGCATCGGGTCAAAACAAGATGGTGAGCCTGTCTTTGCGATTTGGCATATATCACGCGTTCACGGGCCTGCTTCAAGTCCTTCTTCAATTGACCAATGACTTCTGCTACTATGGAAGCATACGAATTTAACATAGACTTTGTGTCCCTTGTAAAAAATCATCACAAACAAGGTGCACTTACCGTGCGCTTCCCTAGTAAAGGCTTTGATTTGTGCCACTTCGGCTTAAGAGGCACCTAGCTACGCTTGGTCTGAGCCAAATCCTGCGACCGTTTTTTGTTCCTCTCCTGAGATGACTGCGAATTTACAAGATGTTTTATCAAGCCTCCATATGGTCACATGTGTGCACACCACGGCTTGGGGGCTACTGGCCTCCGCGTTTATGCTATATTATCTTACTCATAAAATCCACCAGTCGGATGTACCATTCGACTAGTGTCTTGGGGGCTACTGCCTTTACGACAGTTTGTTCTCCCTTCAAGAAAGGTCTTCAACATACTGATAAGTATAGTTGAACATGATTCGTTCCTAGCAAACCATTGGATAACATGTCCACCTCCTTCTCAAAGATGGTACGGGTGGCGTCGAGGTAGGCATCCACCGAGCTAAGGTCGTTGAATTCTTGGATGGTAAAGGCAGACTCCTCAAAGCAGCTTTCCGGCGCCAATGGTTCATTGCACTTTCGACCTCGGGAGTGGTAGCCGAGTAGGTTCCCAAAGTAGCCAGTTGATGTGCTTCGGGAACATCTCCTGAGGTGAAGATTGGCTCTCTGTCTGATACCGGGGCCGAATTGTTTGCCCCCTCAGCTAGCGGCGCTTCGGCAGACTGCCTATGCAGGAAACCAAGTAATCAAGCATGTGAATACTTAATATCCTTGAAAAGAGTAATGCTAATGAGACTACCTTTTCATAGGAGGGGCGTTATGATCCATATCCATGGCTGCTCCCTATTGAGGGACACCCTGCGTAGCAATTGAAGGGCCCCTCTGAGGGGTCGTACCATTATGTGAGCGCTTTGAGCATCGACCCTTAGGAAGAGGAGTCGGGGCGCCCGGGGTTGAAGTTCTCTTTCGAGAAGAAACATGAATAGGTTTTACTGACAGGGATGGCCGTGTCCCCGGCAGGTCCGGGATGATAGCTACTCTGCAACCATCAAGGCTATCTTGAAAGAATGTCCCTTCCTTGTATATGGTGGATAACACCTCGTCCTCATGAAAGACGGGGTCATTGTTTCGACAGTACGTCCCTGGCTCAGGCGCGGGGCACTTCAGCTCCTCGACCCAGCGTCTCCATTGATGGTCAAACACATTGGTCATTTAAAGGGAATAAAACTTACTTCTAGGATGGACAGAGAAGATTGAGGAGACTTACTATGTCGCCGGGATTGTAGTAAGACAGGCCATCTATGAATTTCCTCTTTGTGAAGTCCAAGGCTTCGCCCTTATATATGCCAGCTATGGCTATGCTGAAGGCTGCATCATTTTTGAAGCCTCTCTGTATTGACCGGGTGGCATCGCCTGTCCCGTTATACATGCACAACAGATGATGGCATTGCCGAAGAGGCTGGACTCTTCGATCGATGGCCGTTGCTATCACATCTATAATAGTGAGGCTTGTATTTGTTAGACATCTCACCTTAGCTGCAAGACAAGCAACGTCGGTATCATCCTTTTGATCAGTGCTTCGTGGTCTCTCGGTATAAAGTTTCTTTGGAGGATCCGAAGGGAAGGGTGGGAGTCCAGGCCAACCTGGGTCATGCAGTGGAACATCAGCCATATAGAACCACTCGGACACCGACGTGTCGTCCTCTCGAGGGGTCCCAGTGGGATAGCCAGTGCCGACTATTATGCACACCTCGGGGGCTACCACCTCATGCAGTTTCCCGTCTCGGGAACATGGCATCACACAGAAATATCTCCTCCATAGCACAAATTGAGCCTCAGACCCGAGGTACATTTGGAAGAGGGCGACAAACCCAGCGATGTGCAGGATTGAGTTGGGGGTGAGGTGGTGGAGTTGAATTCCATAGAACTCAAGCAAACCACAAAGGAAAGGATGGATTTGAAATCCTAGGCCGCAGAGAATAAAGAGAACAAGGCATACCCTCTCATCCCCATGACAGATGGGATGGCTGTCAGCATGTGTCTGCCCGTCTATGGATATTAGGCCCGGACGGGTTGAAACTAAATCTGGATCCGGTAGATATCCTTGAGTGGAGAGCCAATTCAGTTGGATGCGCATGACGGAGCTGCTTCCCCAATCACCCATGAAGGTACCATAGGGGCGCTTAGAAGAACCTGCGTCACTCGCCATTGCTGAAACTCCTCAAGCTTGAATTTGGAAGGGGAAATGGAATTGAGCGATGAAAGGGGGAAGTCCAAGGTGAGCTTGGTCATGGCTTTGGGCCAGGTATCGGTTAAATAAAGCCAGAAAAGGCGACTCTTCAACGTCTGGCCATAAAGGCGGCCAGATTCCCTAGGCTGCATGATGCTCGAGATGGCACGTGGTGGGACCAGGGCCAAAGAGAGCTCTGCATTCGAACTGAAGACTACGAAGATGGAATAGGAACTCGCTTGTCGAGCCAAAGACAGTATCTGAAGAAGATTATCATCCTCAGCTTCAAAGACAAGTTTGGGGGCTACTGACGGCGTCTTGAACTAGGGGGTTCCGGCCTAGCTAACCTAGTCCATGGGCCGTACTGATAGAGGGTTAATGAGGAAGGACTCCGGAAGCCTCTAACCTATGCATATCAAGCTTCACCAAGGATTTGGCATGTACTTCAAGAAGATCTACTAGATTCGGCATGTAACCCCTAGATGGCAACTGACCATGTGTAGCACTAGATACCTCTAGTGCCTATATAAGCCGAAGGATTTAGCCCGTAGAGGGGATCATTCATTCCCCATCACCACCATTACCCCTAGGGTATAGACTACAATTTATGATCTCAAGGTAGATCAATTATGTACTTTGATACACCCATAATATAAGCAAGAGTGGGAAGTAGGGTTTTTACCTCCTTAGAGAGACCGAACCTGGGTAGAAACACTATGTCCCTTGTCTCCTGTTACCCATCGATTTGATCTTGTAGCTCAGGCTCCCCTACCCGAGGTCTGCTAGTTTTGACATCGACAATCACCAACTCTCTCCCACTCTATGCAGCGGTGTAATCTCTCTATTCCCGCTATAATCTCTACGTGTACATGGTGCTTTATGCTATATATTATTATTGAATGATGTGTAGCCATCCTATGATGTAGATTCATTTTGTCCTTTGGGTTAATTGTGGTATGGTGTGATTGATATGAGTTGTATGTTAATATGGTGATGTCCTATGGTGCCTTCCGTGCCGCACATACGTGTGATAATTCCAACTATAGGGTGTTCCAATATGTTCATGATTCGCTTATAGTGGGTTGCGAGAGTGACAAAAGCTTAAACATGAGTGTTGAGTATAATGATTAGATTGTCCAACATGTGAAAAACGTCCTAAGTACATCCCATCCCTACACCAATCGAGCATCGGGCTGCCGTTGCATCGCCGCCCCGTGGTTCTTCCCACAGCTGGACCACTCACGCGTCGCCCCTTTGGGCCATAGTGCTGCGACACGTGGTCCTTGCCGCTGCCCTGAGGCCGTCACCGTGGTTGCACCGACCCGCGATTAGCCGTTGCGCCACCCCTTCGGGCCGTAGCACCTGCAGACCCCGGCGCCACCCCGAGGTCTTCCCACAGTCGCCCAACCCGCCTGCTGTCGTTGTGTCGCCCCTTCGAGGCCGTAGCACCGCAGCCCGCGGTCCACTTCGTCGTCCCCACGCGTCAACTTCTTGTGGTATGTGACATGCCGCCTCCCTTGGGGCGGGAATGCCACTGTCCGCATCGGTCTTCGTCATGCTGTTGGGTTCTCCTCGCCTATTTCAAGCATTGTAAGTGCATCTAGTTCCACCCCTAGTTGGTTCAGGAGTATTGACGACAAACTAGGTTGAGGGACTAATGTGTTTGTGAGAACTGCAGGATAACACAGGTAGTAGTCCCATACTGATTTGGTTTACCTACCAGAGATGACCCCTAAAAATGTGTGAAGACATTGAAGACAATGGTGGTCTGTGAATACATTCACATTGAAGACTATGCCAGGAGAAGACATCGCGTGAAGACTATGGAGTGCGAAGACATAGTTGTTTCGTAGTTTCCTTTTCTTCCTTGTTGAGTCATAGGAACCACCGTACTATTAAGTGGGGTCCAAGTGAACAAAGTCAGAGTGACTGATGTGATGCTCAACCAAAACCTATGTCTTCGAGCGAAGACAATGAGAGCAAATCTTATCCAGAGTTGGATGAGTCAGCTTGGCTTGTAGCCCAAGCTAAGTTGTCGCGTGTGTTTGAAATCTAACCATTGGACACGTGTCAGTTCCTTAGTGACCCAGTGTCATTTTGGACAAATAAGGTCGGGTTGCTTCCTGGCTATAAATAGCCCACCCCCTACACCATGAATTGGTGGCTGCTCAGAGTTTGTGCACGGCTTTTGTCGTTTGAGAGCAACCCACCTCTGAAGCCTTTGAGAGAGAATTCTTGCGAGGACAAAGCCCAAAACACCCAGAGCCAAAGAGTGTTAGGCATCACCGAAGTCTTTCTATCCGCGTGATATGAAGACTTATTACACTTGAGGACTGTGAATCCTCTAGCCAGTTAGGCGTTGCGTTCTGAGCATCCAAGAGTCATTTTGGATTGCCGGTGAACGAAGTTTGTGAAGGTTTGGAAGTCTCCCTTGAAGACTTACCAGAGTGATTGGGCGAGGACTACGTGTTCTTAGCTCAAGGGGAATAAGGTGAAGATGGGGTCTTCTGAGTTAAATCTCAGCCTCCCTAACCAGACGTACAGTTGTCACAACAACTGGAACTGGTCCAACAAATCCCTTGTCCTCTCCGAGCAACTAGTTCTTTCCTACCTCTCTCACTTTACATACAGTTTGTCTTCATGAAGTCTTTGCCTACTTGCCTTATCTGTTTGACTTCACTGTGTGAAGACTTTGTCTATTTGGCTTCATACTATCCTCCATCCTGATCCAATCTACCTAGCTGCTTATAGTCTTTGTGCTTTCACTTCATTGCTTACTTGACTATGGCTTGTCTAGTGTAGTCTACCTTCCGCTGCATATCAATAGTGTCATTTCTATAGTTTGTCTTCGAAACACCAATGTTTTGAAGACTTTCATAAAAATCGCCTATTCACCGCCCCCCCCCTCTAGTCGAATACTAGCACTTTCAATTGGTATCAGAGAAAGGCGCTCCCTTGTTCTGTGTGATTCGGTTTAACCACCTAGAGTTTAGATATGTCGACTGCAGGGATAATCGAAGTCTCCGCTGCGTGCCCTGTCTTCGGTGGCACTGATTACCCCTACTCGAAGAATAAGATGCGCATGCATCTTGAAGCCATTGATGTTGATCTCTGGTATGTCGTCAAGAACGGCGTTCCCAATACTAGTGAAGGTGTCACTTGATACGTCTCCAACGTATCTACTTTTCCAAACACTTTTTCCCCTGTTTTGGACTCTAACTTGTATGATTTGAATGGAACTAACCCGGACTGACGCTGTTTTCAGTAGAATTGCCATGATGTTGTTTTTTGTGCAGAAAACAAAAGTTCTCGGAATGACCTGAAACTCCACGGAATATCTTAGAATAAATAATAAAAAATCCTCGCCAAATATGAAGACCAGGGGGCCCACACCCTTTCCACGAGGGTGGGGGCGCCCCCCCCCCCCTCCTGGGCACGCCCTCCTACCTCGTGGTCCCCCTGGTGGCCCTCCGACGCCAACTCCAACTCCATATATTAGCTTTCGGGGAAAAAACCAGAGAGAAGAAATCATCGCGTTTTATGATACGAAGCCGCCGCCTAGCCCTAATCTCTCCCGGGAGGGTTGATCTGGAGTCTGTTCGGAGCTCCAGAGAGGGGGATTCGTCGATGTCGTCATCATCAACCATCCTCCATCACCAATTTCATGATGCTCACCGCCGTGCGTGAGTAATTCCATCGTAGGCTTGCTAGACGGTGATGGGTTGGATGAGATTTATCATGTAATTGAGTTAGTTTGGTTAGGGTTTGATCCCTAGTATCCACTATGTTCTGAGATTGATGTTGCTATGACTTTGCTATGCTTAATGCTTGTCACTAGGGCCCGAGTGCCATGATTTCAGATCTGAACCTATTATGTTTTCATGAATATATGTGTGTTCTTGATCCTATATTGGAAGTCTATATTCACCTATGTGTTATGATCCGGCAACCCCGAAGTGACAATAATTGGGACCACTCCCGGTGATGACCATAGTATGAGGAGTTCATGTATTCACTATGTGCTAATGCTTTGTTTCGGTTCTCTATTAAAAGGAGGCCTTAATATCCCTTAGTTTCCAATAGGACCCCGTTGCCACGGGAGGGTAGGACAAAAGATGTCATGCAAGTTCTTTTCCATAAGCACGTATGACTATATACGGAATACATGCCTACATTACATTGATGAATTGGAGCTAGTTCTGTGTCACCCTATGTTATGATTGTTACATGACGTACCACATCCAGCATAATTATCCATCACTAATCCGGTGCCTACGAGTTTTCCATATACTGGTTCTCGCTTATTTACTTTTCCGTTTCTACTGTTACAATCACTACAAAATACCAAAAACATTACTTTTGCTCTCTTTACTTTTGTTACCGTTACCACCACTATCATATTACTTTGCTACTAAAGACTTTGCTGCAGATACTAAGTTTGCAGGTGTGGTTGAATTGACAACTCAGCTGCTAATACTTGAGAATATTCTTTGGCTCCCCTTGTGTCGAATCAATAAATTTGGGTTGAATACTCTACCCTCGAAAACTGTTGCGATCCCCTATACTTGTGGGTTGTCATCACTCCTGCTGATGTTAAGAAGTTCGTGCAACTGGACTCAACTACCAAGAACATTATCTGTGGTGATCCAACCAAGGGGCAGTATGGTCGTCTGAGTGCTCTGGACACTTCAAAGTTGGTCTGGAACTGGCTCTCCAAGGTCAATGAAGGCGTCTCAACACAGAGAGATTCAAGGATCGGTGTTCTTTGCAATCTCTTCAACCGCTTCAAGAGAAAGTACAATGAGAATGTCTAGCTCACATTTGATTGCCTCACTGATATCACCAATGAGCTTCATGCACTCAGCGCCACTGAGATCACCAAGCACGAAATCGTCAAGACACTTTTGAGATCTCTCGACAACTCATTTGACACCCTGGCCCTGATGATTCAAGAGCGCCCTGACTTCAAGACTCTCGATTCGTCTGACATACTTGAGAGGCTCAACACACATGAGTTCCAACTATCTGAGAAAAGAGATATCTATGGTCCCATCTATGGTCGTACTCGCGCTTTGAAGGCAAAGGCCATCTCCTCGTCTGAAGAAGAATCTGACTGTAGGTCTGGTGATCCTAAAGACATTGGAAAGGAGCTTGCTATGCTTGTGAAGAAGTTCCAGAAGTTCACCAAGAAGAAAGACTTCAGAAAGTCTTCAAGATCGAGCTCAAGGAATGATGAAGCTTCCTCTTGTGATCAAAAGAAGAGAACCTGTCACAAGTGTAAGAAACCTGGTCACTACATCTCTGAGTGTCCACAGTGGGACAACAAGACAAAGAAGAAGAAGAAGAGCAAGGAATATGATTCTGATGACAAGAAGAAGAAGAAATCCTCAAAGTCTTCTTCCAAGTCTTCATCGAAGTCTTCTTCACACAAGAAGAGCTCATCTGGCAAGGCTCATGCTTTTGTTGGCAAGGAGATTGATTCAGAGGAGAAGTCTGCATTTGAGGAGGCAGAGGTGGACTCCGAAGAGGAATCTGATTCTGGAGTACCAAGTTTGGCTCTAGCTTTTGCATATGTTGCCAAGTCCATCTTCAACACTGAAGACAATGGGCTCGTCACCAATGCTGATGCTAAGGATGAGGATGACTCGGCTCCCACCTATTGCTTCATGGCACATGGTGCCAAGGTAAACTCACACGATGCCTACTTTCAAACATCAAGTGAAGATGACTATGAATGTGAATCTAAATCTAGCTACAAAACACTTGCTAAAATTGCAACTGAACAACAGAATGCCATGGAACATATTCAAAAACTGTTAGACAAAAGCGATGACTTGTTGGACGTGGAAATGACCCGACCTCAATCCTTAATTGAAGACATTAAAAATCTTCATGTTAAGCATGGGCAACTTGAAAGTCGTCATGAATCGCTCTCAACCTCTCATGAAAAGCTTTCCTGTGATTATCTTCAAAGGAAGAAAGAACTTGAGAAATTGAGATCGTCTCATGAAGATCTTCAAAAGGAAAACGATTCACTCCGAGCTCAGTAGATCAGTTCCGCTCAGGAAGGATTTGAACCACCATGTCTAAAATGTATTGAGCGTGATAATGATGTCTCTGTTGCTGAATGTTCAACTCCTACTACTGTTGCAATATCTTCAACTACTAATGTGGTAACTAACCCCTCATCTGAGGATACCACTACTATTGTTGATGAGAATGCCAGGTTGAAGTCATTACTTGAGACAGGAATGTACAAAAGACTCAAAGGGCATCAGACACTATGTGATGTCCTTAAAAAGCAGATTCTGGACCGAAACTCTAGAAAAGAGGGTGTTGGGTTCGAGAGGAAAATGAATGTTGATGGTTCTTACTAGATGCCTGAGCAGTACCCCAAAACCACATGGGTTGCTACTAAGGGACCTTCAGTAGATCCATCTACCTTATCTGGCTTCACTAGTGCTAACCCAATTATCATTGATGAATCCTTTGATGCAAACTATAAACTGTTCAGGAATCAGAATGGTGAAGTGTTTGCCAGGTATATTGGTACTAACTACAGGAATGGACCACATCTTATGAAGATCTGGGTACCCAAGCGTTGTCTCGAAAGTCTTCCCGTGAATGTCGTCGTGACACCACTAGGGAAGAAGATAAATCCCGGACCAAAGGCTTCATATGGTCCAAAGGCTTCATACAGATAGAGGACTCACCCGAGTCTCCCTAACGCCAATGTTTTGCAGGGAAATCATACTCAGACTTTTGAATATGAGTGTGTGTCGTGAAACCTCTATGTTCATAAGTCTAAGCACTTTTCTACTTATTCTCATGAGTATTATTCTCCTCCTGCAAGGCTATTTGCTAGGGCTCTAAAGCCGAAGTTCTCATATGCTGCACTTAGACTCATTGCTTCTAAGCCACCCTTGAAAATGTGGGTGGTGAAGAAAACTTAACTCTCTTTTGCAGGGAAAGGTCTCCAGCCAGAAATCAAAGGTGTCTGATGCTTATGCTGGGGACCTTAAAAATCTTGTGGGGCGCAAGAGAAAATGCCCAAATGGACTCACTATGTATTTCGTCCCGGGACTCCTTGGCACTCATCCTATCTATCCTAAACAAGATCTGAACTTCTATGTTCCACTCGTTCATCAAATGTTTATGCTTCACAACTCTCTTGGTGAAGCCTATCCCCCAAAATGTATTGTAGCCTATGACACCTCAAGCTTCAATATGGATTATGGATAGTGGTTGCACCAACCACATGACTGGTGATCGAAGTCTTCTGATGGATTCAACTCTTCGGCCGTCTGATAAGATTCATATCACATTTGCTGACACTGGTAAAAGTAAGGTATTGGGTCTTGGTAGAGTTGCAATCTCAAAGCATCAACAACTGGATAAAGTGATGCTTGTTGAATCCCTTGGTTTCAACTTAATGTCTATATCAATGCTATGTGATTTGAACATGATTGTGATATTTGGAAAATATCGTTGCCTTGTCCTTACGGAATGTGACAAATCTCTAGTCTTTGAAGGGTATCAAAAAGATGATCTGTATATGGTAGATTTCTCAGCAGGACCACAGCTTGCCGTATGTCTTCTAGCAAAAGCTTCAGAGTGCTGGCTCTGGCATCAGAGGCTAGGACATGCGGGCATAAGGAACTTGTACACTCTCGCGAAGAAGAAGCATGTCGTGGACATCGAAGGCGTCAAGATCAAGAAAGACCATCTGTGTGGTGCCTGTGAAGCTGGGAAGATGACTAGGGCCAAGCACCCCTCGAAGACAATCATGACGACATCTCAACCCTTCGAGCTGCTTCACATGGACTTATTCGGCCCTACTCATTACTCTACTCTTACTACCACTGCTTGTCTCTATGGTTTCGTTATTGTTGATGATTACTCAAGATATACCTGGGTGCATATAATTCTCTATAAGACTGAAGTGCAGGATGTCTTCAGACGCTTTGCCAATCGTGCCATGACGAACTATGGCGTCAAGATCAAGCACATCAGAAGTGACAATGGCACAGAATTCAAGAGCACTGGCCTCGACACTTATCTTGATACACTGGGCATCACTCATGAGTTTTTTGCTCCCTACACACCTCAGCAGAATGGCATCGTGGAGCGCAAGAACAGCACCCTCATCGAGATGGCTCGAACGATGCTAGATGAGTACAAGATCCAAGGAAGTTCTGGCCTGAAGCCATTGACACTGGATGCCACATCATCAACCGAGTTTGTCTTCACAAGCTTCTAAAGAAGACATCATATGAGCTGCTAACTGGTAAGAAGCCAAACATCAGTTACTTTAGAGTACACTAAAAAAAGACACATCCGTGACATTTTGGGCCGAACGAATTTTTTTCTGTCATACTTATGACACTTCTATGACGATAATTGTGACAAAACCAGGTATCATCATAGATGTGGTGGGCTCCTACTTATATGACAAAAAATCATGACAGAAAATGGGCTTTTCGTCCTGGGCGGGCCGGAGACACAGCTGCATGACATTCTTTGGGCCGTCCATGATGGAAAAAACTATGGTAGAAGCGAGGGCGAGGAAAATTTCGGGGAGTTCCCGGTTACGGTGGGTGGTCGGGGGCCGAGCGATGCGCGTTTCTCTCGTACACGTACACGCGTGTGTGCGAGGCGTTGGCTCTAACTGAACTCGAGCGACGCATTGGGATCTAACTGAACCCGAGCGACTGCATTGCAGGCTACACGTTACTGAACCCGAGCGATCGATCGATGGCTGTTAACTGAACCAGATCAAGTGATTCCTTCGCTACTGCTGCTAACTGAAGTCGATCGATGCTGACTCTGGATGAACAGTGAGCGTTGTGGGGGGTGGATGAACAGTGAGTGATGGGGGTGGATGAACAGGACCCCGTGGCATTGCCTCTGGATAAACAGTACCCCGATCGATCGAGCCGGTTGGGGCTGGATGAACAGGACCCCGTGGAGGGCTGGATGAACAGCATGACCCCGTGGAGGGCTGGATGAACAGTAGACGGTGGAGGGGTGCCCATGGAGGGGTGGTTGAACAGGAGCCCGTGGAGTAGCGCGCGGTGGAGGCTGGATGAACAGGAGCCCGTGGAGGCTGGAGGAGGTCGACGGTAGCCCGTGGAGGCTGGAGGAGGTCGACGATGGAGATGAACAGTATCTCGTGGAGTCCCGTTTTGCGGTACGCCACACCCCTCCCGATGAACAGGACCCCCGTTTCGACCGTAGAGCTCCAACACAAGTCCGTTTCGTCCGTTTTGCGGTACGCCACACCCCTCCCGATCAATAGGACCCCCATTTCGACCGTAGGAGGTCCGTTTCCTCCGTTTTGCGGTACGCCAGACCCCTCCCGATGAACAGGATCCCGTTTCGAACGTAACCGGGTGAACACAAGGCCGTTTCCTCCGTTCTACGATACGCCGGGCCTCATTTCCATCGCCCGTTCCGTCCAAGCCGGTTGGCTCCCATGCATTTCGTTGCCTCCTGATGAACACGACGCATTCTGTTGCCTCTGCATGAACACAACACATTCCGTTGCCTCCCCATGAACACAACGACGACGCGGTTTCTCCGTTCCGACACAGCCATGTACACGAGCCGTGGCCGTATGTATGCGCGAGTAGGCGTTCGAGACCCCGCCCGTATGTACGTACATGGCCGTATTTTCTTTCTTGCACCCTGGCCGTTGTATGTACGTGTACATGCTACATGCGCGCCTCTACATCGACCAGTATGTACATACACGTTCGCGACCAGAATGACAACACTACGTACGCTTCAAACAGGTGGGTCCCGACTATCAGGCACTTCCTTGTGTGCGAAGATGTAGCTGGTGGGTCCTAGCAGTCAGGGGGGCGAATTGTTTTTCTTTGCCCGGACGCACTTCCTTGCATGCGAAGATGTAGCTGGTGGGTCCCAGCAGTCAGGGGGGAAACATTTTTCGCGAAATACAGTGGCCCGTCCGGTGGGTCCCTGTTGTCAGGTGGAGGTATCATTATTTTCCGCGTAATAAGGAGGCACTTCCTTGCTGCGGCCATAGACCCAGCTGTCAGCCTCTCCACGTATGGTCCACTTCCGATGGAAGTCATTCATTGACCACATTGACCATGCCACGCTGAGAGCACCACGGCGGTGTACGACGGTGATGCCTAGGAAGGGGACGACGCGGAGCTGGGGAAGACGCGGCAGTGGATGCCCACGCAAAGAGGAGTACAAGGGTAACCTTGTTCGGCTATGGTGTGAGGCTGCCGTCGCCGCAGAATAACAGGGGGTGTGGGTGAATAGAGGGATGGCCTGGCCAGCGGTGGGAGCAGTATGTGGGCGATGAGGCCTCCGCGGCAGCACACCCGACCATGGGAGGCAGGAGCAGGCGGCACGACCGGCGCTGCTTTGGGCGGCTAGAGCAAGAAGACTAGAGGTTGAAGAAGCACTATGGTCGTTGGATGGACATCATACAGTCAATGGAGTATTGACTAAGTTGACAAAGCCCTCCGTCCCAGTCAACTTAGTAGGCCCACAAGTCAGCCACCCACTATGGTGGGTCCCAGCTAGCAGGGGGGTATTCATTTTTTTGTGCGTAATAAGGAGATACTTCCTTGCGTGCGAGGATATAGCTGGTGGGTCCGACCTATCAGCGGGGGGAACGTTTATTCGCGAAATACAGAGGCCCTTCCGGTGGGTCCCAGATGTCAGCTGGAGGAATCATTATTTTGCGTATAATAAGGAGGTATTTCTTTGTATGCGGCCGTGGGCCCAGATGTGTGACGCCCGGATAATTAAGCTACAGTAAACCCTTCTAATGATGCCACGTCACCATGATTACTGTTGCCAAACTCGCGATGATTCAAATCCCGTTTGAATTAAAATTCAAAATCAAGGCACACAATAAAAAAATCAAGCATTAAAACTAAATTGTTCAAAATGTGACAAATAATGCAGAAGTACCAATGGTGGAGAAACAACGTCTTTAAAAGTGTTTAAATGCCCTAAACTAATTAAGAAAGTGGTTGAAAAATAATTTAAATGCTTATCAAATAATAAAAATTCTAAAATAATTTATTTAAATGTTACACTTAATATGAGAGTGGCCTAATTATTAGTGCTAACATAGGTACTAACTTTATATCTTATAAACCTAAAACAAATAATAGGAAATTAGGAAATAGAAAAGAAATAATAAAATAAACAGAAAATAGAAAAATAAAAATAGAAGAAAAGGGGCCTAAGCTTCTGGTGGGTGACTAAGGCCCAGTCCACCGCGGTCAGCAAGAAGCCCAGCCCACCTCTCCACTCATCTCCTTCCTGCTATAGGGAGGCAGGGGGAATCGTGGCAAGCATCCCGTGGCCATGGCTGTGCCTAGCCATCCAACGGGCCCCCCGGCGAGGATAAAGCCACCCCGAGGCCGTCCCCAAAACCCTAGCTGCTCTTCCCTCTCCCCCGCGCATTTTTTTCCTCTGCCAGTCACCACTTGAGACCGCCCGAGCTCGCCGCCATCGATCCTGCGGCAGCCGTCGTCCTAGCGCCCCGCCGAGGTGTCCAGAAGCTCCATCGACGACTGCTACGTCCTCCTCGACCATGAGCTCAAGCCGGGACCCCCTACATCAGTGGGATCGAGCTCCGCCTACTTGGGACCACCACCAGCGTTCGTCTTCGACTCCGGCGCCGTCGAGCCCTCCCATAGCCCACTTAGCACCTCTACAGGCTCGCAGTGAGCTTCTCCTCCATCTCCCCCAATTTTTCCCTTCGATCCGACGTCGTAGACTGCTCGTGCTGTCGTGCCTGAAGCTCCATGCCCGCAGCCATGTTCATCCGCCCATGGTCGCACCCCTAGCCACGTACGGCCGCGCGCCCGCTCCTTCTTCTCCTTGTAGTGTCGTTGCTTCGCTGCTGTTGCTGCTCAGCTATTGTCATTACTGTTTGCTGCCGTGCTTCCCTGCTACTACCTGTGGCTGCTACTGCTCGTTGTTGACGCCATGCGTCGTGCTCGTGCGCTGCCGCTAGCCGCGACCCAGCCACCCCCGCGCAGCCCGCTTTCGGCTACGCCTACTGGCCAGGGCTGCGCCCCGCTTTTCCCCGCCCTATGCGTCGGGCATCAGCCGCCGGCGCTCCTTTGGGAGCGGCCGTGCGTGTTACCAGCCACGATTGGGGCCGGCCAGGCTAATTGGGGATTAGCCCTCCTTTTTTTAGTTTAGTGTCATAGTTGTATTGCCCTATGACCAGTGGTCCCCACTACCAATTAATCTAAGTTAATTAAAGTCTAACTAAGTCAAGTCACTGAGAAGTGGACCCGAGTCACCCCTTGACCAGACAACGGTCCTAGTTGACCAGTCAACCGGACCCCACCTGTCAGCCTCTTTGCACGATGTTGGGTACACTTCTCTGTGTACCCATAGCAGTTTAGGTATTTAATTTTCGAATTAATTTAAACCAGAAAATTCCGGAATATTAACAAAACTTTGAAAATTAATAAAAAATAAACCGTAGCTCGGATTAAAATAATGTATACATGAAAGTTGCTCAGAACGACAAGACGAATCCGGATACGCAGCCCGTTTGTCCGCCACACATCCCTAGCATAGCGAACATGCAACTTTCCCCCTCCGGTTCATCTGTCCGAAAACGCGAAACACCGGGGATACTTTCCCGGATGTTTCCCCCCTTTACCGATATCACCTACTACCGCGTTAGGGCACACCGAACACTGCGTATTGTCTTGTTACGCTTTGCGATGCTTTGATTGCGCTATTATTTATTGTATTCCCTCTCTGTTACTTCTTTTTGATAGACCCCGAGACTGCCAGCGAACCCCAGTTGGACTATGGTGTTGACGACTCGTCCTTCTTGCCAGAGCAACCAGACAAGCCCCCCCTTGATCACCAGATATCGCCTATTCTTCCCTCTACTGCTTGCATTAGAGTAGTGTAGCATGTTACTGTTTCGATTAATCCTATTATGTTGCATAGCCTATCATTGTTGCTTCTATTGATACCTTACCTGCAATCCTAAATGCTTAGTATAGGATGCTAGTTTACCATTAGTGGCCCTACATTCTTGTCAGTCTGCCATGCTATACTATCGGGCCGTGATCACTCGGGAGGTGATCACGGGTATATACTATACATACATACTATTCAGGTGGTGACTAAAGTCGGGTTGGCTCGTTGAGTACCCGCAAGTGATTCCGATGTGGGGGCTGGAAGGACAGGTGGCTCCATCCCGGTAGAGGTGGGCCTGGGTTCCCGACTGTTACTTTGGGGCGGAGCGACAGGGCAGGTTGAGACCACCTAGGAGAGAGGTGGGCCTTGCCCTGGTCGGCGTCCGCGGTTACTCCATAATAACAGGCTTAACGAGATCTTGGTATTTGATCTAAGTCTGGCCACTGGCCTATGCGCACTAACCAACTACGTGGGAACAGTTATGGGCACTCGGTGTCGTGGTATCAGGCGAAGCCTTCGTGACGTCAGCGACTGAGCGGCGGGTGCCGGATTGGACCACAAGCCTGCTCTTGTATTAAGGGGGCTAGGTCTACTTCCGGCCGCGTACGCAACGTGCAGGTGTGCAATGGGTGATGGGCCCAGACCCCTGCGCGCATAGGATTTAGACCGACGTGCTGACCTCTCTGTTGTGCCTAGGTGGGGCTGCGACGTGTTGATCTTCCGAGGCCGGGCATGACCCAGGAAAGTGTATCCAGCCAAATGGGATCGAGCGTCTTGGGTAATGTGGTGCACCCCTGCAGGGAAGTTTATCTATTCGAATAGCCATGATCTTCGGTAACAGGACGACCAGGAGTTGTACCTTGACCTTATGACAACTAGAACCGGATACTTAATAAAACACACCCTTCCAAGTGCCAGATACAACCTGGTGATCGCTATCACACAGGGCGACGAGGGGAGGATCACCGGGTAGGATTATGCTATGCGATGATACTTGGTGAACTTACCATCTACTCTCTTCTACATGCTACATGATGGAGGCCGCCAGAAGCATAGTCTTCGATAGGACTAGCTATCCCCCTCTTATTCTGGCATTCTGTAGTTCAGTCCACCGATATGGCCCTTTACACATATACCCATGCATATGTAGTGTAGCTCTTACTTGCGAGTACTTTGGATGAGTACTCACGGTTTCCTTTCTCCCTCTTTTCCCCCTTTCCCTTCTACCTGGCTGTCGCAACCAGATGTTGGAGCCCTGGAGCCAGACGCCACCATCGACGACGACTCCTACTACACTGGAGGTGCCTACTACTATGTGCAGGCCGCTGACGATGACCGGGAGTAGTTTAGGAGGATCCCAGGTGGGAGGCCTGCGCCTCTTTTGATCTGTATTCCAATTTGTGCTAGCCTTCTTAAGGCAAACTTGTTTACTTATGTTTGTACTCAGATATTGTTGCTTCCGCTGACTCGTCTATGATCGAGCACTTGTATTCGAGCCCTCGAGGCCCCTGGCTTGTAATATGATGCTTGTATGACTTATTTTACTTTTAGAGTTGTGTTGTGATATCTTCCCGTGAGTCCCTGATCTTGATCATACACATTTACATGCATTATTAGTGTATTGAATCAGGGGCATCACAAGCTGTCAGCCTCTCCATCTACAGTCCACGTCCGATGGAAGTCGTTCCATGACCATGTTGACCACGCCGCGCCGAGAGCACCAGGGCGGTGGACGACGGCGAGGCCTAGGAAGGGGACGACGCGGAGCCGGGGAAGACGCGATAGTGGATGCCCACACGGAGAGGAGTACGAGGGTTCATTTGTTCAGCTGCGGTGTGAGGCTGCCATCGCCGCAGGGCCTGGCTAGCGGTAGGAGTAGTAGAGGGCGGTGAGGCCTCAATGGCAGCACAACCGGCCACTAGAGGCAGGAGCAGGCAGTCTCGCCGGTGCTGGTTTGGGCGGCTGGTGCAAGAAGAGCAGCACTTGAAGAAGTAGCAGGACCGTTCGATTCAAATCCAATGGTTACTGCTGCTACAATTGTTGACTAAGTTGACAAGCCATGCGTACGCGTCAACTTAGTAGGCCCACAGGTCAGCCTCCCAACCGGTGCACCCCAGATGTCAGTGGGAGGAATCTTTTTTTCGCGTAATAAGGAGGCAGTTAATTGTCTGCGGCCAGGCCAGCAGAGGGAGTAGGGTGGGCCGGGGAAGCCTGCGTGGCATCATAGCGGGCCACAAGAGGAGGAAGCAGGTAGTCCCGCCAGCACTAGTTTAGGCGGCTGGAGCAGGAAGATCAGAGATTGAAGAAGCATGTCGGCCGTTGGATACATCCAACAGTCACTGCTGCTAGAATCGTGTGTTGACTCACAAAGCCTTGCGTAAACAAATCAGCCTCGAAATCTATGGCGTGTATAACCCATTTGCTATTATTTTTATAATTTTTACTCATTTTGTAATTCATACGGAAATTATTGCAGCCCGTTTTCCATTTTTAGAATTGCCGCCCATTTTCTGGTCAGTACCAGGGTTAAAAAAATTAACTAAATATGTGTGAATTTTTGAAAATTCAAAAATTTTGGCTGGGGAATAAAATATTCTTAATCCAAAAATTAGTAGCCATACTAAAACAAAATTAAAAAAAATTAGTACTATGTCATGTTAAATCCAGTGAAATACTATAAAATAATAGTGAAGAACAAAAACAAAAAAAGAAACTAATATCCCATTTGCTATAATTTTTTTGGAATTTTCAACCCCTTTGATATTACTTTTAACAGACACTGACCATACTCTTTGGCCAGGCCGGAATGCATCCCTCCTCGTCTTGTAAGATTTGCAGCCCAGTAAGTCGAAGAAAACAAATAGGCCTAGCTTGGGTATTCTTTAAAAAGAAATACTGGGCTACCTATTTTCCCAAAGAAAAACTTGCTGGGTTAGTCAAGTTGTTAGACGGGCCACAGAGACCGCACAACCCAGTTTATGGCCTGCTCCTCCGAATTACTACTCAAAAAAAAGTTGTGCAGTTTTGTCGTTAATTGACTATACATTAAAAATGATGTGGGTCCCGGATATCAGCAGGGTGGATTAGAGTAAAAAAATGAGGGATGCATCCGAGTAGTAAAAGAGGTGCTTGCTTGTGTTCAGAGTGGACCTGGTGGGTCCGTACTGTCATACTCACAACTACAGTTCTCTCCCGATTCATTATATGTTGACAGGGACCGTTTCGAAAAAAACTATGTTGACAGGGCCGGACGGCGGCGGCGCGGCGAGCGCACCAAGGCGGAGGATAAAGTGTTGTCGCCAATGTGCTAAGATGGGTTGGACATTCTTATTAAAAAAGAAAAATGGACCAGAACTATTTACGACGTTGACTACGATTTGCATGGGTCCGCTGGTTGCAGGAAGAAAATGCTGGGAGAAAGAAGAATGATAGCTATCTTTGCCTAAGAATAATATCGACTGAATGTAACGACACTATCATAGGAAATAATGTCCTCCTGTTAAATCATGAATTTAAAGAACTGGTGCATGAGCATTTAGCTTTATTTATTTATTTACTTATTTATGTTTAGGGGACCATGAGCATGTACCTGGGCTAGATTCATGTGAGAGCCTCCCTTCCAGTTAATTATGGGCTCCTCTATTGGGCCTTCATCAGTACGCTACATGTTATCAACAAGTGGAAAATGTGTTCCGTATGAAAAATAGTATGCGTTACGTACGGTACGAGGCAATAAGGATTGAACCGTGCAACGACTTCCAAAACATTGTGTTTGTCGTTCCAACAACACATTTATTCAACCAACAGACGAAATATACTACTGATTGTACATTTAAAACAACAGCAACAGGAACTAGGGCTGGGGGTGCAATAGAAGCAGTAAGCAGGCCAGAAGAGTGAAGACGCAGCTCACTCTTCCAAACCAAACATCAGCCATTATTACAAAAGGGCTACCAAAAAAGAACAAGTGTATGCATCAAACTAAATAAAGATCCTACTACACCAAGTGTACGCATCTAACTAACTGGCTTAGTTAGATGTTACTATTTATTAAGCTGTGGAGATTGGCTAACGGCTTGAACCAGATGGGTGCCTGACGGGGGAAACTCCAGCCAGCAGGTCGAAGTCTGATACTTGCGACCCTCTCTCCTACTTTGCGCCGCAGAGCGTGGCGGCACATATCAGGGTATGGTGTATGCAGAGACGCATGGTACGTTGTGTACACACAGTTTTGCCTGATGAACGAAACCGCGATGCCATCATGATCCTTGCCGTCGGTTATCTCCTAGTTAATCAGATAATTCAGTCCGACAAACAGAGAGCGTGTACCAAGGCTACTTACCAGCCTCCAGTCAAAAATTCCTGAAGGCCTAGAGAAGCCGGGATCCTGCTCAAAGACTTTGCAGTGACTGTGATTGTATTCCACGAAACAACACCTCCGGTATATGCGAACGATCATCAATCATTCGCCATTGTTTGATCGAGCCGGGAACCACCTGCAACTGCCATGCCGCTTTTCCTTGAAAGGTTCTAGGATTAGGAAGGGTAGGGACACCAGGCGGCCTACAACATCATATCAAGTTGGAGTCAAATAAAAAAGGGCACTTGATGTAGTCAATCTTAAGAAAAACATGTTATGAGCATGAATATTTTTTCAGTAAATGTTGACAGTAATATAACCAAGCCATCATGATATCATAGGAAACTAACATACTACTGTAACAGCCGATTGTAGCGATGACTGGAGTAGGCCAGCAATACGTCCAGCCATAGAAGGAGTCGACAGCATAAATGAAGCCCTTGTGTTCAATGGCATTAGAGAACCTTGGAGGATTGTCGGCGTTCTGGGAACGGGGGTCCCCTGACTTGCCTGCATGCGGCCTGCATCGTGGCTCAAGCATAGGCCCAGCGCAGCCCAGCTTCATCAGCTCAAGCTCAAGACCCTCACGGGGCGAACGATAGGAAGCTTCCTCAGGGGCAGCCTCATCAGGCAGGCTCGCGAGGAGGCGGAGAGATCAAGGCAGGGTAACTCGCAAGGAGCCCGTGACGCAAGCCATGACGATCGAGACCAGGCGGGCGCCGACCTGTGCAGTGTCCTTGTTTCCCCTTTGGTGCAAAGGGGGCAAGCACAGGTCAAGGCTTCAGGCAAAGGTTACCATTTCGGTGCAACAAGACCAAGACCAGCAGAACGGCAGGATGGAGGTCATCGTGGAGCCTAGGACGGCGTCATCGTCAGAGCCTTTGGCAGCCGTAGACCAACTTTAGTCAGGATAAGTGTACTAGAGGTTCCCCTTCAAAATGGCCAATTGTTGGCGCCCTTCCCGCTCATTATTTGGGAAGAGGCCCAGGGCCTGCCTCTATAAATAGAGCTAGCTGTCGTGGTTCTAAGTCTGACAGTAGAATGGGGGGTAAGTATGGAAAGGCAAGGTCCTAGCTATGGAGTAGTAGTACACACGGGTGTTTAGCGAGTTCAGGCCCTTCTCGGAGGAAGTAACAGCCCTACGTCTCGGAGCCCAGAGGCGGTCGACTGATCTCTGTGTATATGAGTTACAGGGGTGCGAACCCTTCTACCAGTGGAGGGGGTGGCTTATATAGAGGACGCCAGGACCCCAGCCAGCCCACGTAGAGGAGGGTTAAAGTACATTAAGGCCGGGCGTTACTGGTAACGCCCTACATAAAGTGTCATCATGACCATTAAGACTACTTAATTACAGACCGTTTGGGTACAGCATAGATCCTGAACTTCTGATGGTCGAGTGCGTCTTCATGGTCGAGTGTCTTCTAGCCGGTCGAGTGGAGTCTCCCTTGGTCAAGTGGAGCTTCTGTTGGTCGACTGGAAGGTAGCTTCGTATGATGATGTCCTTGGGTATGGTATCCTAGATAGGTCCATGACTGTACCCTAGGTACATAACCTCATCATTAGCCCCCGAATGGATCGAGGTTCGAGTGAGGAAGGAGTTGACGATTTTCTCCGACTTATTTACTGTACTTTGATTATGTCGTATCTTGGATCGGCGATTCTTCTTTCGGTGTTGGCGTCGACTTCTACTTCGGTCGCCTTGATCCATTCTTGTCTTCTGTCGAGTGAACTTTTGGACTTCGGTGAACTTCCGAGCGACGGATCACAGGAAAGATATTGCCAGACAGATCTATCTGCTGTTAGCGGATTTTGCGGGATTCGAAATTTGGGAAGCGCGCGAAGCGGGGCAGACCGCGACAATCGGATGGGATAAGGCATGGACTCCTCGATTCCCGCGCCGCCTTTTTAGCCACGTATCGTGCGTGCGCGGCTGTTTCGGGATGTGACAGAATCGCCCGGACCCACTCGTCAGCCACTCGGAAGTGCCTTTATATAAAGCACCAAGGGAGGGTTTTTTGAACAGTGCCCTCCCACCCTTCTCTCTTCCCTCTTTGCTTCCGCCCGCCGCGCCTGCTCTTGCCTCTGCCTATCCGCACCTCGCGCACTTCGCCGTCGACAATGGTGAAAGAGAAGACGGCAGCCCTAGAGAGCGCGAAGAAGGCGACGACGACGGGGAAAGCGAAGGGGAGACCATCCAGTCGGGGCAGATCTTCGTCAAGGTCCCGCCTGCCGAAGGGTTGGGTCCAAGGGGATTGGATCCGCTCGACCATCACTGAGAAAGATCTCAATGACCTGGCCAATGAGGGACTGATCCCCCATGGGTCGGCGAGGCTTCCGGGGACCGAGTGCCAACCGCATCCGCAGGAGGGTGAGTGCGTTCTCTTGGCCACTCACATAGATCATGGATTTTCTTTGCTGCCGAGTGTTTTCTTCCGAGGGTTTCTGAATTTCTTTGGGGCGCAACTCCAACATTTCAATCCCAATTCCATCGCCTATCTTGCTGCCTTTGTGTCCATGTGCGAGAATTTCCTGGGTTGTCGACCACACTGGGGTCTCTTCAAGCACATATTCACCTGTCGCTCACAGACAGTGAAAAAGGCGAGTCCGGACAATGAGAGGACCAAGGTCATTTAGACGTGCAGGGGTCTTGGGATTCAGTTGAGGAATAAGAGCACTTTCCCGGCCATGACCCTTCCTGAGTCGGTCAGAGGGTGGCAGTCGACTTAGTTCTACTGCCAAGACGAGTCGACGCCGGGGCAGTCGACTGGTCTCCCTCCGTTCTCCATGGACCGAGTGGACAAACCGTCTTCTCTGAAGGTGCTTCCTGAGGATAAAGCCGAGGTAAAAATGTTGGTGGAGCGCATGGTCCAACTCGTTCGGGACGGAGTGACGGGCATGGATCTTCTGGAAGTCTTCCTTAGGCGGCGCATCCAACCGCTCCAGTACCGAGGCCACCCGATGTGGCTGTACTGCGGTACCGAAGACACCACTCGGGTCCATCCAGAGGCAGTCGACGACGCCACACTGGAGAGGTGGGTGACCGCCATCACAGGGAACAAGGACAACCCTCGAGGAGCGAGGAGGATCCCGCCACTCGACTGTACCTATACGCCGGACAAGGTATGGCCGCTTATCTCCGAGTGTAATTTTGTTTTATCCATTCTGCTTTGCTGTGAATTGATCGAGTGATCTTCATTTTGCTTTGTTGCTTGTTAGGCCACCACGGAGTTATACTCGATGCCCAATGGCGCGCAGACGCCGACTGAGGAGGAGGAAGGAAGTGGGGGCGAGAGCCCGGAGGAGTGGGATTCGGATGCTGACGACGATGATGAGGCTGACGACTCTGATGAGGAGGAAGAGGAGGAGGAGGAGGAGGAAGTTGCACCACCCCGCTCGGAAAGACGCTCGAAGCTTGTTCATGATCCCGCGACTGAGCGTGGTAAAGGGGTCGCGACCGCTACCCAGTCGACCAAGCACCCTCGGACTATTTCTCCGGCGCCGACTGAGAAAGCTCCGAAGCAGTCTCGAGTGGCACCGTCGAAACCTGCGAAGGTCTTGCCGAATATGAAGATGGTGATCCCCACTATCTCAGGGTAATGGTAGTCTTGAGTTTTCCCCGTTTCGTAAACTTGCTCTTGGTCGACTCATGGGTCAATCGACTGATTTCCGGAACTGCAGCGCTGCTACTTCTGATACTTCGACCAAGGCTAAAGACCACGACATGGAGGATGCTGCTACCTCACAACCTGGTATGATTCTTGTGATGCCGTTTTCAGTCGACTGACTTATTGTCTCTAATTTTGATTCTTTCTGCAGTTTCATCTAACATTGTTATCGACCTTCCTGAAGACGACGACGAAGAACCACCACGGCCGAGGAAAAGTAAGAAAATGTCTGCTGGCAAGGCGACTCAGGATGTGCCGGCACCCAAGACGTTGGTCCTGGAGGGAGACAATGTCACTCGACCCACCGTAACCTTCGCGGTGCCGTTGACGAGTGCTCGCCCTTCGTCGTCGAGTGCTGCTCAACCCTCGACTTTCTCCACCTACCCCGTTCCAGAAGACCAAGCCAGTGCTGCTAAAGAAGCGATACGCCAGGCGGGGGTCATGATGGAGCAAGTGAAGGCAATTCGAGAAGCCAGCCAGGCAGCCTATGACGACAGTTCGGCACTCCAGAGTAATGTTCAGGTCAGTCGGTCACTGCCTGTTCTTCTTTCTGAAATTCCTAGAGTCTGTCCTACACCCACTGGGTGTGTGTTGATTGAAATTCCGGGTTAGTGGGGGCACGCTGAGTGCACCCACTGTGTGTAGTCCCCAAGGCGATGGTGGACTGCTGGCAGTCGACCATAGTCTTTATGCTTTGAGTTTTTCTTTACTCAACAAGGTCGAATAGATTCATAGACCGGTGGGGGCACGCTGAGTGCACCCACTGGGTGTAGTCCCCGAGACTGTGGTCGACTGCTGGCAGTCGACTATAGTCTAAAGAACATTGCCTTTTTTTTGTTGGTTGACTGGTCGACTCTTGATGAAACTAGTGGGGGCACGCTGAGTGCACCCACTGGGTGTAGTCCCCGAGACTATGGTCGAATGTTTGCATTCGGCCGTAGTCTTAGAAACGCTATGATTTTTCCTTACTCACTCGGAAGTGAATTGTCTTTGACGTCTGTCGATTGGTTCTTCGTAGAAATCCTGTGACCTTGCGGCTCGTTATACTGAGTTGGAGAACAAACACATTCAGCTCGAGCTCGATCTGAAACTGGCCCAAGAGAACTTGATGAAGGCGAAGGAGGAAGCTAAAGGTATGCTTGGTGAGGCCTTTGACGACTGCCTTTGCCTCTCACTTGTTTCCGAATCTAATCTCACTGTAACTTTGTAGGCAAAGTGAGGGACGCCCTGAAGAAACAAGAGCTTGACTTGGCTGAGATGCAAAAAACTGCTTTAGAGAAGACCAGGCTAGCGGATGAGAAGCTGACTTCAGTGACTAAGCTTGAAGAAGAAAACACCAATCTGAAAGCTGCTCTTGATGCTGCCAACCAGGAGGTCACTCGACTGAAAAGCGACAAGACCACCCTGAATGACAAGGCCATTGAGTTGAAGAGAAAGAAGAATGATCTAGAGGCTTATCTGGGTGGACTCGCCAAGAAGTTGTTCCTCATGCTTGAAGGTAATCCTTTGTATCAAACAAATATTTTACTTGTGACCTCCGACTGTTTGTCTTGACTTGGTGGTTGTGCTTGCAGAATTTTGCCAGAACTTTGAAGAGGAGACTGGTCGGCTGGAAGTAAACCTGGAACCCATCAACTCTCCTGTGAAAGATGAAGTCGCCATGAACGTGCTCCGACTTGAATCTCGTGTTGCTGCCGTCATCGATTATCTCGCAAGGCTGAAGGTCGCAACATCTCGCATCGACACGACACTTTGGCCAAGAGAGACACTCCAGAACGACCTCGAATCCCTGATGAGTCGACTGAACGAGGTTCCAAGTCGAGTGCAGGAGTGGAAGAAGTCTTCTGCCAGGTGTGGCGCAGATGTTGCTCTATCTCTGGTCCGCATTCACTGCAAGGATGCACGAGAGGACAAGCTGGTGGCCCTCAGGGTGGCTAACACCAAGAAGCATGATTTCCGATCTTTCATGGAGACCTTCATTGCTGCAGCCACTCGGATTGCAGATGGGATCGACCTTGATGAGTTTGTTGCGCCTTCCAGCCCTCCACAGGAGGGGTAAAAAACTTCTGAGCTTGATACTTTAAATTTGCCTCGGTATGCCGAGTGGGTTTTGTAACCGATAAACCTTGATACTTTAATTTTCGGTTCCGTTAGGTATTATTCGAACTTGGGTTTCGTTTGGGGTGTTTTTTTGCAGGTTAACGCGAGGCGCTGATTGCAGTAGATTAGTTCTCCTATAAACTTAGGCGAGCACTGAGCTGCAGCTAAGTTCCCGAGTGGGAGGCTCGCTCTCCACTCGGTAGGATTTTACTCAACTTAGGCGAGTACTTGGACTGCAGCTAAGCCCCCGAGTGGGAGGTTTGCTCTCCACTCAGTAGGATTTTTAGAAACTTAGGCGAGCACTGGGCTGCAGCTAAGCCCCCGAGTGGGAGGTTCGCTCTCCACTCGGTAGGATTTTTAGAAACTTAGGCGAGCACTGGGCTGCAGCTAAGCCCCCGAGTGGGAGGTTCGCTCTCCACTCGGTAGGATTTTATTCAACTTAGG
>NC_041387.1:198193998-198213243 GCF_002162155.2 Triticum dicoccoides | reverse complement strand
AGTACTTGGACTGCAGATAAGCCTCCGAGTGGGAGGTTTGCTCTCCACTCGGTAGGATTTTCAGAAACTTAGGTGAGCACTGTGCTGCAGCTAAGCCCCCAAGTAGGAGGTTCGCTCTCCACTCGGTAGGATTTTATTCAACTTAGGCGAGTACTTGGACTGCAGCTAAGCCTCCGAGTGGGAGGTTTGCTCTCCACTCGGTAGGATTTTCAGAAACTTAGGCGAGCACTGGGCTGCAGCTAAGCCCCCGAGTGGGAGGTTCGCTCTCCACTCGGTAGGATTTTATTCAACTTAGGCGAGTACTTGGACTGCAGCTAAGCCTCCGAGTGGGAGGTTTGCTCTCCACTCGATAGGATTTTCAGAAACTTAAGCGAGCACTGGGCTGCAGCTAAGCCCCCGAGTGGGAGGTTCGCTCTCCACTCGGTAGGATTTTGTTCAACTTAGGCGAGTACTTGGACTACAGCTAAGCCCCCGAGTGGAAGGCTGGCTTACCACTCGGTAGGATTTTGTTTATCTTAGGCGAAACGGATTTCGCAGCTAAGCCTTCGTGTGGGAGACTGGCTCACCACTCGGTTAGGATTTTTTTTACAGAGTTAGGCAAATCGGATTCGCAGCTAAGTCACCCACTGGGGGATTGTTTTATATGGACAAAAGTAATAACAATCACTGGGAAAAACTATAAAGCTCTTGTCTTTTATAAATAAACTACAGGAGTACTTTTATTACAACTCATCCGAGTGAATACTTAAGTGTAAAAGGGGCGGAGAAGCTCTGCGTTCCAAGCTCGGGGCTCGTCGATCTGATGCTCGACATTGTAAAGACGGTATGCTCCATTGTGGAGAACCTTGGTGACGATGAAGGGACCTTCCCAAGAAGGAGCAAGCTTGTGTGGTTTCTGCTGGTCCACTCGGAGAACTAAATCTCCTTCCTGGAAGGCTCAACTCTTCACGTTTTTGGCGTGGAAGCGACGCAAGTCTTGTTGATAAATGGTCGATCTGATCAGAGCCATCTCTCTTTCTTCGTCTAAAAGGTCGACTGCGTCCTGCCGCGCTTGTTCTGCTTCAGCTTCGTTGTAGAGCTCGACTCGGGGAGCGTTGTGGAGAAGATCACTCGGCAAGACTGCTTCAGCTCCGTAGACCAAGAAGAATGGAGTTCTTCCAGTCGACCGGTTGGGTGTGGTCCTTAACCCTCAAAGCACCGAGGGAAGTTCGTCAACCCATGCACCGGCCGCATGCTTGAGATCACGCATCAAACGGGGCTTCAACCCTTTGAGAATCAAACCATTGGCTCGTTCTGCCTGTCCATTCGACTGTGGATGGGCGACTGAAGCATAGTCGACTCGTGTGCCTTGAGATGTGCAGAAAGCTCTGAATTATTCAGAATCGAAGTTTGACCCGTTATCAGTGATGATGCTGTGCGGGACTCCATATCTGAATATCAGTTCTTGGATGAAGCTGACAGCGGTGCCAGCATCGAGGTTCTTGATGGGTTTGGCCTCAATCCACTTGGTAAACTTGTCGACTGCTACCAGTACATGTGTGAAACCGCTCCTTCCTGTTTTAAACGGGCCAACCATATCCAAACCCCATACAGCAAAGGGCCAGACAAGTGGTATGGTCTTTAAGGCTAAGGCGGGCTTGTGTGACATATTGGAGTAAAATTGATATCCCTCACACTTGTCGACTATCTCCTTCGCCATTTCATTTGCTCTAGGCCAATAAAAACCAGCTCGGTATGCTTTGGCCATGATGGTCCGAGAAGACGCATGATGGCCACAGGTCCCCGAGTGGATGTCGTTGAGAATCATTCGACCTTCCTCCGGTGTTATACATTTCTGGCTAACTCCAGTCGCACTTTCTCTGTATAACTGACCTCTCATGACGGTGAAGGATTTGGACCGGCGGACGATCTCTTGAGCTTCTTCTTCATTCTCGGGGAGTTCCTTCCTCAAAATATAGGCGATATAGGGCACTGTCCAATCGGGAGTGATGACCAAAACTTCCATGATTAAGTCGACCACCGCTGGGACCTCGACTTCAGTCGGACCTGTGGTGCTTTTAGGCTGCGGGGCTTCTTCAGTGAAAGGATCCTCTTGAACCGATGGTGTGTAGACATGTTCCAAAAACACACCACTCGGAATGGCTTCCCTCTTGGAACCTATCTTCGCCAAGTCATCGGCTGCTTGATTTTTCAGTCGGGGAACGTGATGGAGTTCTAACCATTCGAATTTCTTTTCAAGCTTCCTCACTGCATTGCAGTATCTAGTCATGGCTGGGCTTCTAACGTCCCACTCCTCCATCACCTGATTGACCACCAAATCTGAGTCGCCGTAAACCATAAGGCGACGGACGCCGAGTGAAATGGCCATGCGCAACCCATACAACAGTGCTTCATACTCTGCTTCATTGTTGGAGGAATCAAAGTGGATCTGGAGCACATATCTTAGCTTATCTCCTCAGGGAGAAACCAAAACTACCCCAGCACCAGAACCATTTAACATCTTAGAGCCATCAAAGAACATGGTCCAATGCTCCGAGTGAACTTGAGTCGGCTGCTGCTGTTCAATCCACTCGGCAAGGAAATCTGTTATAGCCTGGGACTTAATGGCTTTCTTTGCCTCGAATTTGATATCAAGGGGAAGGAGTTCAATCGCCCATTTAGCCACTCGACCAGTTGCATCTCTGTTGTGCAGAATCTCTGACAATGGTGCGTCGCTGACGACTGTAATGTCATGATCAGAGAAATAATGGGCAACCTTCTGCATGGTCATGTAGATCCCATATACGAGCTTCTGATAATGAGGATATATTTGCTTCAATGGGGTCAAAACTTCAGAGACATAATACACTGGGTGCTGAACTTTGAAGGTTTTCCCTTCTTCTTCCTGCTCGACCGTAAGTACTGTACTGACGACTTGTCCTGTGGCTGCAATATAAAGCAACAGAGGCTCTTTGCTGATTGGAGCAGCAAGCACCGGCTGGGTGGAGAGCAGAGTTTTTAACTCGGCAAACGCTGCATCAGCTTCCGGAGTCCACTCGAACTTGTTTTCCTTCTTCATCAGTCGGTAAAGGGGCAACGCCTTTTCACCGAGGCGAGAGATGAATCGACTTAACGCGGCCAAGCATCCAGTAAGCTTCTGGACATCGTGCACACGCACAGGGCATTTCATTCGGAGTATGGTGCCACTTTTTCTGGGTTAGCATCGATTCCTTGTTCAGAAATGAGAAAACCGAGTAACTTCCCGCCAGGTACTCCGAATGTGCACTTTGAAGGGTTGAGCTTGATATCATACCTCCTGAGATTGGCAAATGTTTCAGCTAAGTCAGTCAACAAGTCGGAAC
Organism: Triticum dicoccoides; assembly: GCF_002162155.2. Taxonomy (NCBI): domain Eukaryota; kingdom Viridiplantae; phylum Streptophyta; class Magnoliopsida; order Poales; family Poaceae; genus Triticum; species Triticum dicoccoides. The sequence continues at coordinate 198,209,902 of NC_041387.1, read as the reverse complement.
CCTTTCGCGACTTGACCATGATATCATCCATGTATGCTTCCACATTCCAACTGATTTGAGTGAGTAAACACTTTTGAATCATTCTCATGAACGTGGCTCTGGCATTCTTGAGGCCGAATGGCATGGTGATATAGCAGAAGCACCCGAATGGGGTGATGAAAGTTGTTTTGATTTCGTCGGGCCCATACAGACGGATCTGATGATACCCGGAATAAGCGTCTAGAAAAGACAATCTCTCGCACCCTGCGGTCGAGTCGACAATTTGGTCGATGCGAGGGAGAGGAAAATGATCTTTCGGGCAGGCCCGATTGATATGTTTGAAATCAATGCACATACGAAGGGAATTGTCCTTTTTGGGAACCATGACGACATTGGCGAGCCACTCGGAGTGGTATATCTCTCGGATGAACTCTGCTGCAAGGAGTCGAGCCACCTCTTCGCCAATGGCCTTTTTCTTCTGAACGGCGGACCGTCGAAGATGTTCTTTAACATGTTTTGCCTTTGAATCGACTCTAAGGCGATGCTCAGCCAGTCCCCTGGGAACACCTGGCATGTCAGCTGGCTTCCATGCGAAGATGTCCCAGTTCTCATGGAGGAACTGGATGAGCGCTTCTTCCTATTTAGAGTCGAGTGTAGTGGAAATATGGGTCGGAGCTGCACTGGGGTCAGTCGGGTGGATGTGAACTGGCTTCGTCTCACCGGACGACTGAAATGCTGACTCTGTGGCGGGCTTCTTGGCCCGCAGTAAATCACTTGGATCTGCGTTCTTCTTGTATCCCTCTAGCTCTATCACTGTTATCTGGTCATCCGCAATCTTTGAGCCTTTCTGGAAACACTCTTCTGCTTTCTTCCGGTTACCAATGACGGTGATCACGCCTTTGGGGCCAGGCATCTTTAACTTGAGGAACACGTAACATGGTCGAGCCATGAAGCGAGCGTAAGCTGGTCTTCCCAAGATAGTGTGGTAGGCGCTCTAGAAATCCATGATTTCAAATGTCAGCTTCTCTTTGCGGAAATGCTTCGAGTCGCCGAACACCACATCCAGAGCTATTTGGCCGAGTGACTCAGCCTTCTTTCCTGGGATGACTCCGTGAAAACTCATGTTGCTGGAACTGAGCCTGGACATCGGAATGCCCATTCCCTTGAGCGTCTCTGCATAAAGTATGTTCAACCCGCTGCCGCCATCCATCAATACCTTCGTCACTCGAGTGCCTTTGACGACCGGGTCGACCACCAGTGCTTGCCTCCCAGGGGTGGCAATATGAGTAGGATGGTCCGACTGGTCGAAAGTAATGGGAGTTTGCGACCATCTCAGATAGTTTGGTGTCGCCGGGGCGATCATATTGACTTCACGGTTGATCACTTTCAGTCGACTTTTGCTCTCTAGATCAGCAAAAATCATCAGAGTGGAGCTGACATGAGGGTACTCTCCATCACTATCCTGCTTGTCCTCAGCCTTGTCCGACTCCTTCTCTTTGTCCTTCGGCTGTTTCCCTTGGAACTGCTGGATTAAGAGCCGGCACTGGCGAGTGGTATGCTTTGGGTAGATGAAGTTACCCTCTTCGTCTTTCTTCGTGTGGATATGACACGGCAGGTCTATCACATCATTACCTTCCTTATCTTTTACCTTCTTGGGATTCCAAGATCCTTTGGGCTTCCCTTTAAATTTGCCCTGTGTCACGGCTAGAGCCTCTCCAGGAGCTGCTGGCTCGGCCTTCCACTTTTGCTTCCGACTGGAGTTTCCTTTATCCGACTGACTCGGCTTGTACTTGCCGCTCCGGAGTCGGTCCTCTTCTTTGCCGTTGGCGTACTTGCTGGCTATTTCCATCATCCGACTCAGGGTCATGTCTCCAGTTCGACCAAAATTCAGGCTGAACTCTCTGTTCTTGACGCCATCTTTGAAGGTGCAAACCGCTTGATGGTCCGACACATTCTCTACAGTGTGATGCAAAGTGATCCACCTTTGGATGTAATCCCTCAGTGTTTCACTCGACTTTTGTACACAAACTTGTAGCTTAGTCAACCCAGCAGGTCGCTTGCAAGTTCCCTCAAACGTCCTGACGAACACTCGAGAAAGATCTTCCCAGGTGTAAATGCTGCTCGGAGCTAACTGATTCAACCATGCCCTGGCTGAACCCTCTAGCATAAGTGGCAAATGTTTCATGGCCACCTCATCATTACTGCCACCAATCTGAACAGCCACTCGGTAGTCTTCGAGCCAAGTTTCAGGCTTAGACTCTCCGGTGAACTTACTCACCCCAGTCACCAACCTGAAGTTGGGGGGTATCACTGCGGCTCTGATCACTCTGCTAAAACATTATGGACCTGAAACATGGACTCGGCTGCTTGTGGGCACATCTCTGTCATGACCACCTCTATGAGCTCTGTTTCGGTCAACCAAACCTTGCACGATGATGGATCTCACGTCAAAGCCTGGCTCTCTGGGGTTGACTGGAGCTCTCCGCCCAACACTGAGCTGGCGTCTGTCATCTTGCTGCCGATGGGCGTTAGACCCACTTCTCGGAGGAGGAGTGGGCCCTCGACGCCTGTCATCACGATCAAATCGGTCATCATAGTTGTCCCGCCGGCCTTCATGTCCCATGCGCCTCGGAGGCGACCTTGGACTGTGAGCCAACTGAACAGTATTCATAGCGAAAGATTGACTGTGAATCCTATTACGTGACTGTGACACAGCTGAATTCTGATCTCCTGCTGCCCGGAGCAAATCTCTGATCTGCATCAAGCCTCTTCCAGCCTCTGACTGAGAGGACTGAATTGACTCCGCTATGCGGGCTGTAGCTGCCAAATTCTGAATTGGGGTTCGATATACCTGAGTTGGTTGCGGAAAGAGCTGACGTCGATTGGAGTTAGTCGCTCGTTGACGCGCACGCTCGTCGAGTGCTCGCTGAAGGTTCTCCAGTTGAGTGCATTCATCCAGGTTGGCTAAACGCGCCTCTTCCAGGGCGCGAGCCTCAGGTGTTTCTCCTGCTATGGGAGTATGCAGGGCATCCATGTTCCAGCGGCGAAGTTCTTCTCTCTGCTGGGAAGTGAGCGGCTCGGGTTGGTACTCTTCATGGACTTGAGCGGGGTCGTCCTCGTCGTCCATCCCATCGCCGCGGGGGAAACCGGGAGGACTACGGGGCCCGTTGACCATCAGGACCTCCGCCGCTGGGTCACTGCTGTCGCACTCGGATGTAGTCCCTACGGAGCCAGTCGACAGGTCGAACAAGCCGTAGAGAGATTCGTCGGGCTCAATCGCCGCGACTTCGGTTGTGGCCGATTGGCGAGCCACTGCATGCCTTACCCATCGCTGGAGCCTCGACCGATTAGAGCGCTTGCGCTGGTGGGAGACAGGGAGGGAGGACAGCGCAGGAGTCGATCGGTATGGAGTTGACGGCTGTCGCAGCAAGACGCCGCGGACACACGCCCGAAAGTGCGTCGTCCTGCAGACGTGGAGCGCGTCGATGTCAAGTGGTGCCTCCTGGAGCCAAGCGGAGTCGTCGGCGATGAAAGTGAGCGCACCGAGATGGATCTCGTGGCCCTCGACCAGTGCTCTGCCGAAAACCATGATGAAGGCGATCGGACAAATTGCAACTTCTCCAAAAAAGTCGCTAAGACACCTGCCCCATGGATGGCGCCATTTGTCGTGGTTCTAAGTCTGACAGTAGAATGGGGGGTAAGTATGGAAAGGCAAGGTCCTAGCTATGGAGTAGTTGTACACACGGGTGTTTAGCGAGTTCAGGCCCTTCTCGGAGGAAGTAACAGCCCTACGTCTCGGAGCCCAGAGGCGGTCGACTGATCTCTGTGTATATGAGTTACAGGGGTGCGAACCCTTCTACCAGTGGAGGGGGTGGCTTATATAGAGGACGCCAGGACCCCAGCCAGCCCACGTAGAGGAGGGTTAAAGTACATTAAGGCCGGGCGTTACTGGTAACGCCCTACATAAAGTGTCATCATGAGCATTAAGACTACTTAATTACAGACTGTTTGGATACAGCATAGATCCTGAATTTCTGATGGTCGAGTGTGTCTTCATGGTCGAGTGTCTTCTAGCCGGTCGAGTGGAGTCTCCCTTGGTCGAGTGGAGCTTCTCTTGGTCGACTGGAAGGTAGCTTCGTATGATGATGTCCTTGGGTATGGTATCCTTGATAGGTCCATGACCCTACCCTAGGTACATAACCTCATCACTAGCCACCACAGGGCAATGGGGGAATCGATCAGAGAGAAAGAGAGAGAGAAGCGACTGAACAAACCCAAGCAGTTCATCGCACCAGCTCAAGAACAGCCCTTCGCGAGGCTGTTCTCCCTTTGTATTGTTCATCATCAGCCCCTGAGGCAATCCACCACACCACACACTTGAGTAGGGTATTACACCACAATGGTGGCCTGAACTAGTGACCTGTCAGATAGGCGAGACCGCGGTTGAAGAATGCAATTAGCCTCAAGTCTTTATAATTCGCAGATCTTGTGGGCACTTGGCAGATTACAACCTGGAGCAAATCAAACTTGGTATCATGTTGGCTACTGTAAGATTCCGAGTATTCTGTTTCACGGTACCAAAGTAGTGCAGTGTTAATCGAAGGAAGGGGGATCAATCGCTGGGTGTAGACCTCCACGAGCATCCAGCTACCGCGCCCGTCGACGAGCACCATCCAAGACGTGTTCATGCCGACCCAGTACATACCGTTAATGTAGTTGAGGGTGACGGGGATCGGTTAGCAGTCAACGGGGTTGATGCTCACCACCCTATGATCGTTATGCTGCGTGACACGTCGTTTTTGAAGATCAGACCGCATTAGCAAGCAAGGAGCTGGCTTAAAAAGCTTCGGCCTGAGGGCTTTGAGTAAACGGTACAGCCCCGACGAGCACGCGGCGAGCGGCATGGAACTTGGATTGTCCACACATGAAACAATGAGCTTGATTACCTCTGTGGGGAGCGAATTCCAGCCACTCTTTCGGCGGATGCTGCTCGGTTCTGCCATTGTTAGTGCTTGGGTTTCGGACGAGGGGGAGAAGCGCCTTAGTAGGGATGGAAGATTGGACGAGATTATGTGCGGACAAAGATGGAGAAGCGAATATGTGCTGCGGGAAGTGGACAGGTGATGATGACTACAGCACGCCGCTTGACTTACGAGACACATACCAGCAGCATAGGGTCATATCGATGCCATACAACTTGCTTGAGTGATCATAGTACTGGTACTCCCTACAGTACCTACTACGATGCCCTAACTTGCTTGAGTAGAGTAGTAGAGTAGGACTCTGCTCTACTACTAGCACCGGAGTAGTAGTATATTCTAATCTAAAATAGTTACAAACTTCAATGCCCGAGCCTGGAACGACTATGAACCGTGCTTAAAGACCATGTCTATGTGGTGTTTGGAATTGTATGAAAAAAAAATCGCAAGATGCCCGTGCATTGCACGGCACACCATCATCACCAACTCGTTTTTTCTCTACTCCTACTCCTATAAAAGACTCAATTGGTGATGATGGAGGCGAGGAGGCGTGTTCAGCCGGGCGTGCAGCGGACGGCAAGTACTATTCGATTTGTTATAAAAAACAAAGAAGAGTAGTAGAGATAGAGATAAGAGTAGAGGGTGTGTTTGGTAGGGTGTACGAAGGGTGCATGAGAGCAAAAGTTCCCTTCTCGGCCCACTTTTGGGTGTTTGGTAGAGTGTATGAAGGGTGCATGAGTCCACACTAGTAGAACACAAATACACTAGGAGCATGCATGAAGAGAGCATGCATGAAGAAGGGTGTTGAGATGAGCATGCATGAAGAGGGAACAACTATGCTGAGATTAGAACGCAACCAAACACACCAGATACTTAGGGAGGAGCACGAGGTTGTGAGAGATAAGGATGAACGAGGCAAGGCCTTATCTGTAAATGTGGAGAGAGGTGCGGGTATCTTTTGTAAAATTGTCATAGTTGGCTTTCTATCCATCAGACATAGATCGGACGGTCTATATTACAAGATAGAAGGCACACCATCATCAGACGCGTTCTTCCATATGTCAGTGACCAAATGACCAAATGCGACTGACTTAACTGCAGGTCTAGTTGCGTCACTAACATGTGGGCTAGACCCTTGTTGGGCCCATATGTCAGTGACCAAATGCACCTGCAGTTAAGTAACTGAAGCAGCATCCCAGAAGATATGTTGCGTGATTAACGTAACAGCTACGTGGGCATATTTGTTGGAGTAAATTACGGGGGAGTGAAGGGTGGAAATATTGCTGGTCACAACGGATTAGACGAGCGTGGGGGGAGGAGAGTCATGCATGCAGATTTTTTCACACGGGGTGGAGTGGTGGGACCGTCGGAGGGAGAAGGAGAGTCTAGCAGGCATATTGTTTCCACACATGGAGAGGAAAAGATTTGGAGACGAACGGGCTTCCTGTAGGTATGGGGAACAGTGCATAATAAGTCATCTTGCATGCCGGGCTAGGTATAGTCTCAAGTCATTAAAAACATACACGCCCCACACATGTTATATTTCAAGGTGCACTAAATTATTGCATGCGATGATTAAGGCTGGCCATAATGGTGGTATCTTAGCTGCTATCATGCACACGGGAATAGCAAACATGCTGATGTGGCAAAGAATTAAAGAAGAGAGGGGGGTTATAGTAACTAGTGTTCATGCATGCATTGGTAAACACATTTTTTGTGAAGAACAACAACATAAGTTGAGTACTTTTGCAGACTTCAAAAACTATTCCACCGCCTCTATATCTTGCTAAGAGTAGGTGAAAATTTTGAATCGAGCCCTTTAAACTAGAAGGGAGGTAGTAGTACTCTAATAGCTAACCTTGTTGTGATGACAAGATAGGACATGGCACGCACCTGGACGGAGGAACTAGTCTGCATTGTGCATTTATGTTTTGTCTGAAGTCAATGTACCTCTACTTTCACCAAACTTATAGAAAAATGTATCAACATTCACAATGTCAAATCAACATTTTTACACTCATCATAAAATGTAGTTCTTATACTCATTATAATCAGTATTGCAGATATTGATATTTTTAGTATAAATTTGGTCAAACACTTTGCAAACGGTTGACAGGAGTAAAAAGGACCAGAGGGAGTATCATGCATGCGGAGTAGGCAAAAAAAATTGCTCATTTATAGTCGGTCGAAGTCTCAAAGGGTGCGACCGTGCGAGGGATGCGAAGGTTGTGGGAGGCGCGATGGTTGACGGAATTAAGTGAAGTTACATCCACCGATCCACCTGGCGTGCGAACAGGCAGAAGCTATGTCGTCAGGCCTACGATATGGGTCTAGTAGACATGACATCTAGTGGGTCCCACATAGTTCTCGAGAACTCTTTGGGGGCTTGCAGCCATTTATCCAACGGGCAAGCCAGCAAACCCTCGCCGTTCGCACGCCCTACTCGTCCCCGTCTTCTACCTTACAACAGTTCGCTCATGTCGTCCCGTCCTTTCACATTAGTTCGCTCCCAGTTTTTTTGCGGGGTACAATAGTTCAACTTCTCCTAACCCTCCTCAAAAACCCATGGCCTCCTAAATCTCCATGGTCGCCGTTGAGTACCAGGTTAGAGCCATCTCTGGTGATGAGTTCATCTTCATCTACACACGTGGATCCATGACGGTGAAAGCATGGCTTGCTCGGTTCCTACGCATGTTCAACAGTTCAACGGATGAGTGGGTCGCTGGGCTAGATGTTGAGTACACCACAGTCCTGGAAAGAGAGAAGATTCTAAAGGAGGCAGAGAGGAAGAAGCCCGCCGTGATCCAGGTTTGCGTACATAACGTTTGCTTGGTCTACCACATATGCCATGCCGATGTTGAGTGCCAGGATTTTAAGAACTTCCTCAAAGACAAAAGAGGGAAATTCATTATTGTATACTTTAAGAACGGCAAGGATGTCCTGCGTCGGATAGGTCTCATTGTAGGCCAGCCCTTCAATCTCCAGAAGGCAAGCATGGTGTCCTCCTCTCAACCGTCAATGCTGACCCTGGCAGTAGCCATGATTGATCCTTCGTACGCTAAACTAAAGAAACCTCATCACGAGTTTCATCATGCATGGGAGTCGAAGACATTAGATGAAGATCACATCCTGTACGCAGCAATGGATGCCTACCTTTGTTTAAATATCTACAAGGGTTGGACGAAGAAGAAGAGCCCAATGTCCGATTCAAGCGAAGAAGTGTCGGCGAAGAGGAAGAGGAAGAGGGACGAGGACGAAGTCAAGGACGTGGACTCGGACTCCGAGTAGGTGGTAGTGTCGTCGCTCATGCTGGTTCTACTAAAGTGTCAAGCGGACTAGTTGCTTAGTTTATTTTCAAGGGTGTGTTGTGCTGAGGCCCCAGCAGAACTATGTTTATGTTCTTTCTCGTTGTTTGAACTCTTTAGTATGTACAGTAGTACTACTACTATGTCTTACTACTGTTCTTCTTGCAGTTGGTACTACTGCTTGTATCTTTGTGTTCCTACTGTACTTAATACGCTCGTACTAGTAGTATAATTTGGGTCAGTCGATTTGTGAAATAAGTTCGACGGAGCGAAGGAAGAAGACGACAAAAAAGGTGGAAGAAGCCCTTCTAGCCATCCATGTTGCATCAAACGGCTCACAAGAGTCGACTGGCCCAAATCGCTCCTTCAGATTGCAGGATCCACGTGGCATTCAAGGTCTCGAGGACGCAGCTTCGGTGCCTTAAAGGCACCTACCTTTGGGTCACTGACATGTGGACCAGCCACCTGTTGGGCCCACGTCATAGACACAAAGGCAGGTGCCTTAAGGCACCGAAGCATAGTCCCTCAAAGGTAGATTCCGCGTCCGCACCCGGCTTGCAGCATCGACGCGTGCGCGACCGGCTTCCGCCGCGACAGCCACCATGCGTGCCTCCTCCGCGAGGGCAGAGACGACAATGACACGCTAGTTCCTCCTCGCCGACGCATTGGAGCATGCGCTCGTCCTCCTCTTCGTATGCTGCGTGCATAGACGCGACTCCACTAGCTGCTCGCATGCTTGGGAGCGCGGCGGCATCGAGACGAAGGACTGCAGACGACGTGAGCGGGCGAGCCTTCGGCTTCATGGCACAGGGATGGTGTTGACACGGCGGTGATGGGCGAGAAATTGTTGGCCGGAGCAGGTGGGCGCCGGCATGTGCAACGGCGGCGACGACATATTGATTAGTGCGCGTATGGGAGCTTACTTTAGTTTTATATAATGTTGGTCAAACTATAAAGAAAACCGTACTAGCACGTAAACATTAGACTTAGGCAACGCTTTCATTAGTTAGTACCACAACCACGATACGGAATCCTGTGCAAGCGCGTGAACCGCGGCCGCGCGGTCGATCGAACGGTGTGTCACCGTGTCGCGCTCAAAGGACATCCACCGAACCTTTTTGTGTGTGTGAAAACAGACCCCGAATATTACTCAACTTTTTTTCATTGAGAAGTTCTTGACGCTACAATATTTCCATATATTTGAATTTAGCTCCAGTTCGTATTTATTTGGATTTGGACGTTTTAGGTGCGCCCTAGTTTTTTTAATACTGATTTTGTGTGTCTGACTGAGAGAGAATGTGTGTATGTGTCCATATGTGTGTTGTGGCGTAAGGGCAATGTGGAGACGGTGTGCGTGTGATACAGACATAGAGAGGTGTGAATGTGCAAATGATCATGCATGAGTGAGACATAGACAGATGCCGATACGTTGTGTATACATGAGAGAACGGTCTTCTAATTTACTTGTGTGTGTGTGTGTGTGTGTGAGAGAGAGAGAGAGAGAGAGAGAGAGAGAGGAGCATCCGTAACACAACAACCATCTCTCTCGGTTCGTCCGTCCCTCGCACGATCGCATGTAACACATGCATCAATGCGCACATTTTGACAACCTCACCCGGCCCCTGCCCACCTCAAGGCCCGCACAATCTCTTCGTGAATACCCATTTCACTCCTTAGGTTTGTTTTCTCTCAATATCTGACACACACACACACACACATCACAACACACACACACCCTCCCCCGAGCACACAATTCATCCCCATCCAAGGTTATACGGAGACCACTCTCGCTTGTGCTTCTTTGCACCCCAACATGCACAACATCACAATCTTCAAAGAGGGCATGAGGAGATCAAAGACGGCGACCACACCGAGCTAGAGAATGCTAGGCCATTTGGAAGCCGGATGATGTGACGACGGCTGACTGACTCCTCCCCCCACCCTCTCTCTCTCTCGCGCGCGCACAAAATTACCAATCCCTCTCTCCCCCGCACAAAATTATCAATCCCTCAACACATGAGATGCTTCCCCTCTCGTCCATGTTTTTCCAGCTCTCTCATCAAACATGTTGTTTCTTCTCCTTCCACGTATACAGAATCTAGATGCACACGCATCTCACGTATATTACATGTGTCCATATTTCTCACAGACCTAACTTCTTCCTCTCTCTTTCTCTCTCTATCTCTTTCTCTATGTCTCATTAGGTTTGTCTCCTACTCTCTCGTCCATGTACATACAATCATTCCCGCCCTATCTGCTCCATCTTCGCAAGCTCTCTCTGCATGTTTCATTCACACATTGGGATATGTTCAAAATGTTGCTTATATAATGCCTGATGTAGAGTTATGTTGGTTTTGTTGCATCCTACAAAGTAATAACTATGAAATGCATTTAGATTCTCATTTGACTGGGATTATGTGAGTTTGAGCATGTTGTGAAGTACTATAGACCTTGTATACATCTTGGGATTCGACAATGATTGTAACTATTGAATTGTATAGACCATTACATTCAAAGTCAATACCCTAATATATTTATTTCACAATTTCAACTAATGATTAGTTCACTACAACCTAAGAAAAGAAATGTGTACTCCCTTTATTTTTATTTGAGTCCGCGTATTACCATTGGTCAAAGTCAAGTTTTGTAAACTCTCAGAAAGATTATAACAAAAAATATTAACATATACAATAACAAATAAATACCATTAGATTCATTATTGAATGTACTTTCACATCATACATATTTGTTATGGTAAATGTTTATATTTTTCTATAAACTTGGTCAAACTTTAGGAAGTTTAACTTCGGTCAAACCTAATATGCAGAGTTTACTACTACTACTCGCTAGTTGCTTAGCCGAATCACTCTACACGCCACACGGGGAGTTTAGTGTCAAAAAAATTTGAGGTCAGCGGAAAAATCTCCCGCGACCCTGATTCGAGCAGTGGGAAGTTACCATCATAGCCTTCGGAACAGGCCTACGGATGACGCTTGGTAGGGGGCTGTTTTCGTAACTTCAGGTTCACCCTACCCAGCCAACCCCGCCCCGGCACCCAGATTAGTACACGTGAATACTCCCCATTTTCTATCCCCATCACAAAATAGACTTCTCCACGGCACCGCAGCCTTCGTTCTCCTCCCCTTTACATAGGCGCACTCATCCACCGCAGCGCATCTGCCTCATCGATGACCTCGTACGCCACACTGGAGCCGGTCCACCGTCGTCGTTGTACACGAGCCTCTTCCCCAGCATCGTCTTCCATGGTCTCGGATCTGCTTCCCGAAAGCCGACGCCAAGCGCAGAAGCACCACTGTCGTGGACAATGAACTGACTCCCGTTGCCGACCATGACTCACAGAGGCCGCCGAGACCATCGTTCTCCTCCTCGATTGGTAATGTGTGTATTCAATCACTTAGCAGTACATGTGCAGTTCCAATTTTGTTCATACCTACCCTTCAAATATCATGTGTGCTATTGTTCCCGTAAAAGTAATTGGTTATAGCCTCCATTGTCCAACAGAATATCAGCTTGTAATTGTGTGTCACTCCTGTATCGCGCTGTGCTTGGGTAGGTTTTTCATCTGCAAATAGTAGTGTGGCAAATGATGGAAAGTTTTTTAGAACTAGCAAGATGCCCATGCGTTGCACTCGTCAAGATGCATTTGTATGAGTAGTTTATCTTGTGGGAGAAAAGGATGAACGAGGGAAGGCCTTATTTGCAAATCTGGAGAGGGGTATGGGTATATTTTTGCAAAATTCCCATTGTTTCCTTCCTATCTGTCAGATATAAATCGGACGGCCTATATTGCAGGATGGCAGGCACACCATCATCACCAACTCTGTTTTTTATAAGAAAAAAAAGTATAGAGAAAAAAGTAGACAGTAGAGAAGTAGAGATAAATATTAAATATTAAATATTAAATAAATAAAAATTAGAGAAGAGAGTAGAGATAGCAGAGAAGTAGGGAAAGGATCGCGCGCGTGCGGGAAAAAGCGGCCGGGCTTGCGCTAGTTTTGGCGCGCGGCGTCCAGCGCGCTTCTCTTATAAAATCCAACGCCCTCCCACCGCTCTATGCCTTGCCACCGCTCTCTCCCCGCTCAGTGCCTCGCCACCGCTCTCTCCCCGCTCTTTCTCGCCTCGCCGCCGCCGCACCTCCATGCCGCCGCGTCGCCGGGAAAGTTGGGGATACCGCAGCGTCCGCGCGCGCCCCTCCGGCGGTTTCTCCGCCAAGATCCGGTTCCGTGGGATGCACCTCGGCCTCGGCAATTTCGACACCGCCAATGAGGCCTCCCACGTGTACGACGCGGCGGCATGGCGCCTCCGGTGGCCTCATAGAACATTGAACTTCCCCAACGTGCCAATGCGGGAGCGGGCACAGGAGCTCGCGCCTCTGTCGCGGCTTAGCACCGACGAGGATCGTCGCGACAACCGGAGGCGGGAGCAACATCTTGGCATCGCCGAGATGGACAAGGAAGCCATGGCATTGATGCACCAACACTTCCCAGAGGACATCATCAACGAGCGCGAGTTCTACGAGCAAAGGAGGGTGGAGAGGGATAAGAGGATGGCGGAGCGAGCCGCCTATCGCGAGGACAAGCGTATGCGAAAAGCGGACACTCAATTCAACATGAGGCTAGGAGCAGCGTCGCCCTGGGAATCCAACGACGATCGGTATATTCACGCCTATAGTCAGACATCGGAGAAGGACATCACCGAGGAGGAGTCAGACGATGAGGAGTAGTTGAATTATCTTTTTTTTAATCTTCTATGCTGAGAACTATCCTCTACTCTCTATTCTCTACTCTCTATCTCTACTTCTCGATCTCAACACTGTAAACGCTTTTTTAAAGCGCCACACGTTGCGATTCTGTTGGAGATGCTCTAACATGGCAGACGAGTGCTTTAATGTTGCCCACAATATGCGCGAGTATTACTAGTAGTATATTTTTCTTGCCATGTTGAGATTTTAAAACCACGAGTGCGAACATGCAGAGGAGCAATGAAGACCAAACACGGGATATGGGGGACATCTTCAAGGAGCGTGGCAAGTTAAAGAGGAGCTGCACCGAACCTGTAAAACGAGCTTTGGTAAGTAACACCCTATCAATTACTTCCGTTTAGCCTCATGTTCTTCGATGTGTATATGTTGTAGTTTCTGTTTCTCTTAAGCCTGGTGTTCTTCGATGTGTAATAAGAAGAGTCTTAATCGTCCTAATTCTTTCATTTTTAGCTTCATGTACGAAGTGGGTGTTCTCACCTTGTAGTCTGTTTTTATTTTTTTATTTTCCTTTGGAATTCCCTTCTCCGAGTTCTATTTATCTGGCTTCTAATAAATGGATCTGGGTTGCTCTTAGTATCGATCTAAAAGAGAAGTAACTTCATGTCAGGATGCAGTTCCTGCAAGGAGGGAAGTATGGTCAACCTTGAGATCGTGTTTCCAAAATGAGGCTGGATTACACACAAGGTGCCAGTTCCCTAATGATGCTGGATTAGACACAAGGTGCAAATTTCCAGATGATGCTGGATTACACACAAGCCAGGTGGAGTCGCCAGCTGCTCGTGTCCTCGTGGCTCTAGCAAAGGCTGAAAGAAAACGTGCAACAACCCTTGAGAATGTAGCTGAGTTCCCGAAGAAGCGAAAAGAGCAATCAGATGCTCTCTTCACCCAAGCCAAAGAAGAGATGGAAGAAGCCAGAAATAAGCTAGCAGAGGTAGAGCAGGCTAGGCGTCTCCTGCTATCTAAAACTTTTGTCAATAAAAAAATTCCTCCATAATAGCTAGGTTCAAATGTTTATCCAGTCAGCATGCCTGTTGTGATGTCCGTTCATCTTCTGATGTGGCACAAAATATTATTTTTGGGTCATGTAATAATAGCAATTACTTTCCAAACAATAACAGACGAAGCATTGGACATGGTATAGTTCACGCGCAAGCGTGACATTCCAAGTTCAACTTCCACATCAAACTTATGTTCACAGATATCTGCACATTCATACATAATGTCCACAACCATGATTCACTTCAAAGACAAAAAAATATGAGGAGAGTTATAAATAAAGAAAAACCTCTACTAGTTCCTTCTACCAGTGCGAGCACAACAAGTCAATACCATGCACAAATTAATTATATTTTAGTCATTTTTTGTGTTCTAAAATGCCTGCCGGCTCGCGAAATGACGTGTTGCTGGCACACGCATGGATTCAACGAAGGCAGGTGGGGTAGTCTTAAGCTGGTTGCATGTAGCGAGGAGGCGTGCTCAGCCGGGCCTGCAGCGAGTGGGGCCCTCTTGGCCGGCGCGCCGGTTCAATGCCTGCGCTATGAGAGATCGCGTCCGTGTTAGAGCAATCACTCCCTCTAGTCCTTTTTTGTTTGGGTATAACAAAATCTCGTTTTCCATTCACATTTTACAAGTAAAATTCGTGGACAAACTTTGACCCAAAATACGATGGGGACTAGTAAACCAGGATGGAGGTAGTAGTTTTTGTTGGGGAACGTAGCAGAAATTCAAAATTTTCCTACGTGTCACCAAGATCTATCTATGGAGAGACCACCAACGAGTAGAAAGAGAGTGCATCTACATACCCTTGTAGATCGCTAAGCGGAAGCGTTCAAGTGAACGGGGTTGATGGAGTCATACTCGTCGTGATTCAAATCACCGATGATCCTAGTGCCGAACGGACGGCACCTCCGCGTTCAACACACGTACAGCCCGGTGACGTCTCCCACGCCTTGATCCAGCAAGGAGAGAGGGAGAGGTTGAGGAAGACTCCATCCAACAGCAGCACAATGGCGTGGTGGTGGTGGAGGAGCGTGGCAATCCAGCAGGGCTTCGCCAAGCACCATGGAAGAGGAGGAGTAGGGAGAGAGGTAGGGCTGTGCCAGAACTTCGTGTATAGCTCCCATGCGCCTCCCCACTATATATAGGGGTGGAGGGGCTGGTTTCTTGCCCTCCAAGTCCATTGGGGCGTTGGCCAAGGTGGGAGGAAAGAAATCTCATTATTTCCTTCCCCACCGATTGTTATCCCCCCTTTTTAGGGATCTTGATCTTATCCCTTCGGGATATGATCTTATTCCTTCTAAGGGGGGATCTTGGTGCGCCTTGACCAGGGGTGTGGGGCCTTGCCCCCACTACCCACGTCCATGTGGGTCCCCCCATGCAGGTGGGCCCCACTCCGGAACCTTCTAGAACCTTCCCGGTACAATACCGAAAAATCATGAACATTTTCCGGTGGCCAAAATAGGACTTCCCATATATAAATCTTTACCTCCGGACCATTCCGGAACTCCTCGTGACGTCCGGGATCTCATCCGGGACTCCGAACAACATTCGGTAACCACATACAAACTTCCTTTATAACCCTAGCGTCATCGAACCTTAAGTGTGTAGACCCTACGGGTTCGGGAGACATGTAGACATGACCGAGACGTTCTCCGGTCAATAACCAACAGCGGGATCTGGATACCCATGATGGCTCCCACATGTTCCACGATGATCTCATCGGATGAACCACGATGTCAAGGACTTAATCAATCCCGTATTCAATTCCCTTTGTCTATCGGTATGTTACTTGCCCGAGATTCGATCGTCGGTATCCAATACCTTGTTCAATCTCGTTACCGGCAAGTCACTTTACTCGT
>NC_041387.1:198188032-198193342 GCF_002162155.2 Triticum dicoccoides | reverse complement strand
C
This sequence comes from Triticum dicoccoides, assembly GCF_002162155.2. Lineage (NCBI taxonomy): Eukaryota > Viridiplantae > Streptophyta > Magnoliopsida > Poales > Poaceae > Triticum > Triticum dicoccoides. The sequence continues at coordinate 198,193,341 of NC_041387.1, read as the reverse complement.
AAATCCCAGTCTCGATCCGCATAAAACAATAGATACTTTCGGAGATACCTGTAGTGCACCTTTATAGTCACCAGTTACGTTGTGACGTTTGATACACCCAAAGCACTCCTACGGTATCCAGGAGTTACACGCTCTCATGGTCGAAGGAAGAGATACTTGACATTGGCAAAGCTCTAGCAAATGAACTACACGATCTTTTGTGCTAGTCTTAGGATTGGGTCTTGTCCATCACATCATTCTCCTAATGATGTGATCCCGTTATCAACGACATCCAATGTCCATAGCCAGGAAACCATGACTATCTGTTGATCACAACGAGCTAGTCAACTAGAGGCTCACTAGGGACATATTGTGGTCTATCTATTCACACGTGTATTACGATTTCCGGATAATACAGTTATAGCATGAATAAAAGACAATTATCATGAACAAGGAAATATAATAATAATACTTTTATTATTGCCTCTAGGGCATATTTCCAACAGTCTCCCACTTGCACTAGAGTCAATAATCTAGTTCACATCGCCATGTGATTAACACTCACAGGTCACATCGCCATGTGACTAATACCCAAGAGTTTACTAGAGTCAGTAGTCTAGTTCACATCACTATGTGATTAACACTCAATGAGTTTTATGTTTGATCATGTTGCTTGTGAGAGAGGTTTTAGTCAACGGGTCTGAACCTTTCAGATCCGTGTGTGCTTTACAAATCTCTATGTCATCTCCTAGATGCAGCTACCACGCTCTATTTGGAGCTATTCCAAACAACTGTTCTACTTGGAGCTATTCTAAATTGTTGCTCCATTATATGTATCTGGTATCTCTACTCAGAGCTATCCGGATAGGTGTCAAGCTTGCATCGACGTAACCCTTTACGACGAACTCTTTTACCACCTCCATAATCGATAAAAATTCCTTAGTCCACTAATTTCTAAGGATAACTTTGACCGCTGTCCTGTGATCCATTCTTGGATCACTCTTGTACCCCTTGACTGACTCATGGCAAGGCACACTTCAGGTGCCGTACTCAGCATGGCATACTGTAGAGCCTACGTCTAAAGTATAGGGGACGACCTTCGTCCTTTCTCTCTTTTCTGCCGTGGTCGAGCTTTAAGTCCTAACTTCGTACCTTACAACTCAGGCAAGAACTCCTTCTTTGACTGGTCCATCTTGAACACCTTCAAGATCATGTCAAGGTATGTGCTCATTTGAAAGTATTATTAAGCATTTTGATCTATCCTTATAGATCTTGATGCTCAATGTTCAAGTAGCTTAATCCAGGCTTTCCATTGAAAAACACTTTCAAAATAACCCTATATGCTTTCCAGAAATTCTACGTCATTTCTGATCAACAATATGTCAACAACATATACTCATCAGAAATTCTATAGTGCTCCCACTCACTTCTTTGGAAATACAAGTTTCTCATAAACTTTGTACAAACCCAAATTTTTTTGATCATCATCAAAGCATACATTCCAACTCCGAGATGCTCACTCCAGTCCTTAGAAGGATTGCTGGAGCTTTGCATACTTATTAGCATCTTTCGGGATTGACAAAACCTTCCGATTGTATCACATACAACCTTTCCTCATTAAAATCGTCGAGGAAACAATGTTTTGACATCCTATCTGCAAGATTTCATAAATAATGCAGTAATCGCTAATATAATTCCAACAGACTCTTAGCATCGCTACGAGTGAGAAAATCTCATCGTAGTCAACTCCTTGAACTTGTCGGAAAACATCTTAACGACAAGTCGAGCTTTCTTAATGGTGACATTTACCATCATTGTCCGTCTTCCTTTTGAAATCCATCTGTACTCATTAGCCTTACGACCATCGAGCCGTTCTGCCAAAGTCTACACATTGTTTTCATACATGGATCCTCTCTCGGATTTTATGGCCTCAAGCCATTTATCGGAATCCGGGCCCACCATCGCTTCTCCATAGCTCGTAGGTTCATTGTTGTCTAGCAACATGACCTTCAAGACAGGATTACGTACCACTCTGAAGTAGTACGCATCCTTGTCATCCTACGAGGTTTGGGAGTGACTTGATCCGAAGTTTCATGATCAATATCATAAGCTTCCACTTCAATTGGTGTAGGTGCCACAGGAACAACTCCCTGTGCCCTGTCACACACTAGTTGAAGAGACGGTTCAATAACCTCATCAAGTCTCCACCATCCTCCCACTCAATTCTTTCGAGAGAAACTTTTCCTCAAGAAAGGACCCGATTCTAGAAACAATCCATATTGCTTTCGGATCTGAATTAGGAGGTATACCCAACTGTTTTGGGTTTCCTATGAAGATGCATTTTATCCGCTTTGGGTTCGAGCTTATCAACCTGAAACTTTTTCATATAAGCGTCGCAGCCCCAAACTTTTAAGAAACGACAACTTAGGTTTCTCTAAACCATAATTCATACGGTGTCATCTCATCGGAATTACGTGGTGCCCTATTTAAAGTGAATGTGGTTGTCTCTAATGCCTAACCCATGAACGATAGTGGTCATTCGATAAGAGACATCATGGTACGCACCATATCCAATAGGGTGCAACTATGATGTTCGGACACACCATCACATTATGGTGTTCCAGGCGGTATTAATTGCGAAACAATTTCCACAATGTCTTAATTGTGTGCCAAAACTCGTAACTCAGATATTCATCTCTATGATCATATCATAGACATTTTATCCTCTTGTCACAATGATCTGCTACTTCACTCTAAAATTACTTGAACCATTCAATAATTCAGACTTGTGTTTCATCAAGTAAATATACTCAACATTTACTCGAATCATCTGTGAAGTAAGAACATAATGATATTCACTGCATGCCTCAACACTCATTCGACTGCACACATCAAAATGTGTTACTTCCAACAAGTTGCTATCTTGTTCCATCTTACTGAAAATGAGGCTTTTCAGTCATCTTGCCCATGTGGTATGATTTGCATATCTCAAGTGATTCAAAATCAAGTGAGTCCGAACGATCCATTTGCATGGAGTTTCTTCATGCATATACACCAATAGACATGGTTCGCATGTCTCAAACTTTTCAAAAACGAGTGAGTCCAAAGATCCATCAACATGGAGCTTCTTCATGCGTTTTATACCATTATGACTTACATGGCAGTGCCACAAGTAAGTGGTAATATCATTACTATCTTATATCTTTTGGCATGAAAATGTGTATCACTACGACCGAGATTCAATAAACCATTCCTTTAGGTGCAAGACCATTGAAGGTATTATTCAAAAATAGAGTAACCATTATTCTCCTTAAATGAATAACCGTATTGCGATAGACATAATCCAATCATGTCTATGCTCAACGCAAACACCAATCTCGGTGGTAGAGGGAGCGTGCGATGCTTGATCATATCAACCTTGGAAACACTTCCAACATATATCGTCAGCTCACCTTTAGCTAGTCTCCGTTTATTCCGTAGCTTTTATTTCGAGTTACTAACACTTAGCAACCGAACCGGTATCCAATACCCTGGTGCTATTAGGAGTACTAGTAAAGTACACATTAACATAATGTATATCCAATATACTTCTATCGACCTTGCCAGCCTTCTCATCTACCAAGTATCTAGGGTAATGCTGCTCCAGTGGTTGTTCCCCTTATTACAGAAGCAGTTAGTCTCGGGTTTGGGTTCAACCTTGGGTTTCTTCACTAGAGCAGCAGCTGAATTGCCGTTTCATGAAGTATCCCTTTGTTCCCTTGCCCTTCTTGAAACTAGTGGTTTCACCAACCATCAACAATTGATGCTCCTTCTTGATTTCTACTTTCGCGGTGTCAAACATCATGAATATTTCAAGGATCATCATATCTATCCCTGATATGTTATAGTTAATCACGAAGCTCTAGCAGCTTGGTGGCAATGACTTTGGGGAAACATCACTATCTCATCTGGAGGATCAACTCCCACTCGATTCAAGTGATTGTTGTGCTCAGACAATCTAAGCACAAGCTCAACGGTTGAGCTTTTCTCCCTTAGTTTGCAGGCTAAGAAAATCGTCGGAGGTCTTATACCTCTTGACGTGGGCACGAGCCTGAAATCCCAATTTTAGCCCTCGAAACATCTCATATGTTCCGCGATGTTTCGAAAACGTCTTTGGTGCCTCTACTTAAACCATTTAATTGAACTATCACGTAGTTATCAAAACGTGTATGTCCGATGTTCGCAACATCGACAAACGACGTTGGGGTTCAGCACATTGAGCGGTGCATTAAGGACATAAGCTTTCTACTGATCGCATAATCGCTACTATCAACTTTCAACTATATTTTCTCTAGGAACATATCTAAACAGTGGAACTAAAGCGCGAGCTTACGACATAATTTGCAAAAGGTCTTTTGACTATGTTCAGGATAATTAAGTTCATCTTATGAACTCCCACTTAGATAGACATCCCTCTGGTCATCTAAGTGATCACATGATCCGAGTCAACTAGGCCGTGTCCGATCATCACGTGAGACGGACTAGTCATCATCGGTGAACATCTTCATGTTGATCGTATCTACCATACGACTCATGCTCGACCTTTCGGTCTCCGTGTTCCAAGGCCATGTCTGCACATGCTAGGCTCGTCAAGTTAACCCTAAGTGTTTTCGCTGTGTAAAACTGTCTTACACCCGTTGTATGTGAACGTAAGAATCCATCACACCCAATCATCACGTGGTGCTTAGAAGCGACGAACTGTAGCAACGGTGCACATTTAGGGGAGACCACTTCTTGAAATTTTGTAAGGGATCATCTTATTTATTACCGTCGTCCTAAGCAAACAAGATGCATAAACAAGATAAACATCACATGCAATCAAATAGTGACATGATATGGCCAATATCATTTTGCTCCTTTTGATCTTCATCTTCGGGGCTCCATGATCATCATCGTCACCGGCACGACACCATGATCTCCATCATCATGATCTCCATCATCGTGTCTTCATGAAGTTGTCACGCCAACGACTACTTCTACTTCTATGACTAACGCGTTTAGCAATAAAGTAAAGTAGTTTACATGGCGTTCTTCAATGACACGCAGGTCATACAATAAATAAAGACAACTCCTATGGCTCCTGCCGGTTGTCATACTCATCGACATGCAAGTCATGAATCCTATTACAAGAACATGATCAATCTCATACATCACATATCATTCATCACATTCTTCTTGGCCATATCACATCACATAGCATACCCTGCAAAAACAAGTTAGACGTCCTCTAATTGTTGTTGCATGTTTTACGTGGCTGCTATGGGTTTCTAGCAAGAACGTTTCTTACCTAC
>NC_041387.1:198167023-198187475 GCF_002162155.2 Triticum dicoccoides | reverse complement strand
CCCACAACTACTTTGTGTTCTACTCGTGCAAAGAATCTACGCAATAGACCTAGCTCATGATGCCACTGTTGGGGAACGTAGCAGAAATTCAAAATTTTCCTACATGTCACCAAGATCTATCTATGGAGAGACCAGCAACGAGTAGAAAGAGAGTGCATCTACATACCCTTGTAGATCGCTAAGCGGAAGCGTTCAAGTGAACGGGGTTGATGGAGTCGTACTCGTCGTGATTCAAATCACCGATGATCCTAGTGCCGAACGGACGGCACCTCCGCGTTCAACACACGTACAGCCCGGTGACGTCTCCCACGCCTTGATCCAGCAAGGAGAGAGGGAGAGGTTGAGGAAGACTCCATCCAACAGCAGCACAATGGCGTGGTGGTGGTGGAGGAGCGTGGCAATCCAGCAGGGCTTCGCCAAGCACCATGGGAGAGCAGGAGTAGGGAGAGAGGTAGGGTTGTGCCAGAACTTCGTGTATAGCTCCCATGCGCCTCCCCACTATATATAGGGGTGGAGGGGCTGGTTTCTTGCCCTCCAAGTCCATTGGGGCGTTGGCCAAGGTGGGAGGAAAGAAATCTCATTATTTCCTTCCCCACCGATTGTTATCCCCCCTTTTTAGGGATCTTGATCTTATCCCTTCGGGATATGATCTTATTCCTTCTAAGGGGGGATCTTGGTGCGCCTTGACCAGGGGTGTGGGGCCTTGCCCCCACTACCCACGTCCATGTGGGTCCCCCCATGCAGGTGGGCCCCACTCCGGAACCTTCTAGAACCTTCCCGGTACAATACCGAAAAATCCCGAACATTTTCCGGTGGCCAAAATAGGACTTCCCATATATAAATCTTTACCTCCGGACCATTCCGGAACTCCTCGTGACGTACGGGATCTCATCCGGGACTCCGAACAACATTCGGTAACCACATACAAACTTCCTTTATAACCCTAGCGTCATCGAACCTTAAGTGTGTAGACCCTACGGGTTCGGGAGACATGTAGACATGACCGAGACGTTCTCCGGTCAATAACCAACAGCGGGATCTGGATACCCATGATGGCTCCCACATGTTCCACGATGATCTCATCGGATGAACCACGATGTCAAGGACTTAATCAATCCCGTATTCAATTCCCTTTGTCTATCGGTATGTTACTTGCCCGAGATTCGATCGTCGGTATCCAATACCTTGTTCAATCTCATTACCGGCAAGTCACTTTACTCGTTCCGTAACACATCATCCCGTGATCAACTCCTTGGTCACATTGCGCATATGATGATGTCCTACCGAGTGGGCCCAGAGATACCTCTCCGTTTACACGGAGTGACAAATCCCAGTCTCGATTCGCATAAAACAATAGATACTTTCGGAGATACCTGTAGTGCACCTTTATAGTCACCCAGTTACGTTGTGACGTTTGATACACCCAAAGCACTCCTACGGTATCCAGGAGTTACACGCTCTCATGGTCGAAGGAAGAGATACTTGACATTGGCAAAGCTCTAGCAAATGAACTACACGATCTTTTGTGCTAGTCTTAGGATTGGGTCTTGTCCATCACATCATTCTCCTAATGATGTGATCCCGTTATCAACGACATCCAATGTCCATAACCAGGAAACCATGACTATCTGTTGATCACAACGAGCTAGTCAACTAGAGGCTCACTAGGGACATATTGTGGTCTATGTATTCACACGTGTATTACGATTTCCGGATAATACAGTTATAGCATGAATAAAAGACAATTATCATGAACAAGGAAATATAATAATAATACTTTTATTATTGCCTCTAGGGCATATTTCCAACAGTTTTTTTAATCAAAGAAGGGTTTCCCCTTCCGATTTTCATTACTGAAAACCAGCATCTAAATATAAACCATAGTATTTGCCCTTGAACTACCCGGTTCAACATCTCGCAACATAAACCCATACAACCATACGCCAAGGAGGTACATAGTACTATGAATTCCATTTTTGCTCCATACCAATCGTTCTAAAAAATACTTACTTGGAACTCTTAAACCCGCTAAAAATGATAGTTTAAACATGGCTACTCGATCTGTGGCAACTGGCAAGCCACCGCGCTCCAAGTCGTTCACCTATGGTCCCGACCATAAACTCCTATGGATCAAATTATCACGCAAGCTGACTATTCCTACAAAGGTGCTCCACCATGTACCCAGTACCCGCGAATGCAGCAATCGTGCACCTAGGGTTTTAGGGTTTATTTGTTAACGTCGCCTTTACGTAACACTCATGTGTGCGAGACAGCGAGAGACCGACTGTGTGCGTGTGCCTCTTCTCTTTGTATATGTACTCCACTATTTGTCTGGTGTCCAAAAAATTATAATAACTACTAGCAATGCGCCAATGCGTTGCCACACGATCAAAGTAGATTAATACACATTCACCGATTTGATAGAAAAAAAGTCTAGTTTTGAAATATGTATATCACTAAAAATATGTTATGTTCCACTCAAAATATATTCCTTTGGCGGTTTTGATGAGATAAGGGAGGAATGTTGTTGGTTTCAAGATTCGAGAAGTGGTATATGTCTAATTTCTACTCTTACTAGCAAGATGCCCGTGCGTTGCACGGAACATCAATATCTTGTGGGACAAAAGGATGAATGAGGGAAGGCCTTATCTGCAAATGTGGTGAGGAGTGCGGGTAAATTGCCATATTTTCCTTCCTATCCATCAGATATAAATCGAACGACCTACATTGCAGGATGGAAGGCCCACCATCATCACCAACTCTGTTTTTTATCCCTACTCTTATGAAAAGCATCGTCAGTGATGATCGTGTGCCTGCCATCCTGCAATATAGGCTGTCCGGTCTATATCTGATGGATAGGAAGGAAACTATGGCAATTTTGCAAAAATATACCCACACCCCTCTCCACATTTGCAAATAAGGCCTTCCCTCATCCATCCTTTTCCCCCACAAGATACACTACTCATACAAATGCATCTTGATGTTCCGTGCAACGCATGGGCATCTTGCTAGTTGTTGCAAAAAGCCCATGTGTGTGTGAGAGAGAGGGAGAGTGGAGGAGGACGGAGTGCATGTGTGACAAAGACACAAGGAGTGTGTGTGCCATAGGTATCAGCTTAAAATGAGGCGATAGTGTGTGTGTGCACGATCGAGAGGGCGTGTCTCAAGAAGGGAAGAAAAATCTACATAGATACAAGGAGCGGGAGAGAGACATGTATGCGATAGTGGAAGCACGAGTGTGCGGGTGTATAAACCTATCTAGAGGCTAGTCGGTAAATGTTTGTGAGAGAAATATGAGTTGGCATGCGAAAGAGAGACTTTTCTGTGTGGGAGAGAGAGACGGTAGTCGGGAAGGGGAGTGCAAGAAGGAGTTGTGTGTGTGTGTCTGTGAGAGAGAGAGGGGGGTTGTCTGATCGGTAAACAAATGAATAACTTCAGTCTAGGATGGAGACGAAAAGGAGCCCGCAACAAATGTTGTGTCTATAGGAGAGAGAGAGTAATTTTAGTGGTATGAGTCATATCTAGAGACATATAGGGTGTGTGAGAGAATCCAATAGAGAGAAAGACAAAGTGAAAGACAAGTGGAGACTGTGTGTGTGGCGGTGAAAAGAAAGCTTAGGTACCGAGTGATACCAGAGAACAGTAGAGACGTGAGAGATAATGAGAACCGTGTAATGTATAATGATAGGGAGAGTGTGACACTTCTCAAGGGAGACGTCGAGAGACCATGTTTGCGAGGATAGGAGAAACATGAAGTGAGCGTGCGGGTGAGCTGGAGAAAAGAGAGTGATAGCTACATGAAGGAGCATGCATGCGAGAGAGATGGGCATGAAAGGAGTGAACATAAAAGGGATTCAAATATTTGAATTCAAGATGATGATACATGTAATCCATACTCGAACAAAAATTGATCTATCAAACATGCATACTCATATGAATTCATGCACATCTATGTTATTTAATATCTAGATATTACCGATCTATACATTTTAGTAGAAAATAATTTGGTTAAATTTTTTTAAATTCAACATTAAGATTTTGAGATCATTGTATTTGTAAATCACATTATATATATAAAGGAGCAGAATTCTTTGTTGTGCTTTTGAAAGTATATATAAAAAAATGATGTATATAGAATTTAATTCCAACTGAAAAAGGATCCTGCCTGAAAAAAATAGAATACAAACGGGATTCGAATTGAGTTGGCACGGTAAACGTGCACTCTGCAAAATTTCAACGAAGCAGGGAAAGTCGCAGTAACCTCCCGAAACCAAAATCTGCGAGATGGAAATTACTACTGCCTATCCCTGCCACACAAAGCCTATCTGCTGGATTTCTATAGGTTTCGATAGGGGTAGGTTTGTAATTTCATCCAAACGTGACGTAACCGCCTCTCACCCGGATTCATACATGGTGTCAGTGGGAAACAACACCTATGGGATCACTGGAATCCCTACTATGGTTGCGGGGCGCAGGGATCATGAGAAGAGCGGGACTTGTAGACAACACAAAGGGGATTTACCCAGGTTCGGGCTGCAAAGATGCGTACAACCCTACGATCCTGCTTTGGTGGATGTATTTGGTGTTCTTGAGCTCTTGAACTAGCTCTAGGCACTGCCAGGTTCGAAAGAGCCGAATCCTTCTCCAGTGCACCATGGGCCTCCTTTTATAGGTGAAAGGGGCTGCCACAGTGGCACACAGGAGGTGGAAAGTGCTACAGTGCTGTGAGCTTATTGCTGGTATTACAGTACAAAGTGCATTTAATGCGAGGTTTAGGTGTCCCTTCACTTTATCGGGGACGGGAGCGAGGCCCATCCCATCTGTCGCCGCTTCTCCTTCCTTTGACACGCGCCCTGGCCAGCGATGCATGCGGTGCCATGTAGGCAGGCAGCCAGCTGAGGTGGCGCGGTGGTGGAGCCTCCACGAAGGGCTACATGTCGCCACGCAGGTGCCTGCCCAGCTGGTTGGGTCGGCAGCTGCATGGGAACGGCGGTGGAGGCTTGGCTGGCGTGGGCGTGGCAGTGGCCCTGCTGGCGCGCTTGGGGAGGGCCTTGCCGGGTGGCCCGGCAAGGGTCTTGCCGCGGCACGCCATCATCTCCGGCAAGGACCTTGCCAGGGGTCTCGTGGCCTTCCTCGGTAAGAACCCTGCCGAGGTTGTTACCTTCCTATCCTCATTTGATCTTGACTATTCTTTGTCTTCACAAAGATCTGCATGCCACCACAGAGGTGCCTCCCGAGCCCTGTCTCAATGCGTTTGTCTAGCGTTGGTGGGCTCAAAGGTGGCTCGCTCAGCTGGTGTGGGCGAGCTGCCCCGGCAAGGGTCTTGCCGGGGCCGCTGAGGCTGCCCCGGCAAGGGTCCTTGCCTGGTAAACCTGCTTCGTCCATCCGATCTTCGGGGCCTTGGTCCTTGTCGTTGCTTTGTTTGCCCTGTGCCTTCGGCTTCTCTCCGGCTTCCCTTTCGTGCCCTGTTATGTGTGGCCGTGGCGGGTGGCTCTGACTGCCCGTGCACATGTAAAGGGGTGAAAAAGGAGAGACCCTACTTTTATACACCGACAGGAGCCCCCGGGCATGGGCCATACATAAGCGCAGCACGTTGTTGGGCCAGGCCCAGAACGGTGCGCGGGCAGTTGGGGCGGACTTTTACGGCGGTAACTGTTCCGTCTACTGCGCTTCCCCACGACCCGCGTTGAACGCGCGACGTGGGGGTCGAACGCGCGCATGACGGAAGCATGCTGGCGTCATCCCGTGGTGGACAGTAAAGAGGCGGCTTGCGTGTCTCTTCGAGACCGCAGGGCCGCTGCTCATTTACTGCCCTCGTTTGGGAACCGTCGCTCCACTCGTTCCACTGCGCCTATCCCTTGCGCCACGTTCGCTGCATTCATGATGCAGGGCAAATGACAGGCGTGCGGGATGTGGGAAGTCATGCGCGTGCGTGGGTCGATTCCCACGCGCCTTTAGTGGAGCGGGGAGGGCGGTCGACGGCCCTGCTTGCTGTCACTTCAACGGGCCGGATTGGCCGACAGCGGGCGGCCGAGCCTCGCCCCCACCCCTTTATAAAGAGGGGAGCGGGAGGAACGGTGCCTCTCAACCCTTCGCCATCTGCCTCTCCCCATTCCTGCTTCCTCATTTCTTCTGCCATGGCGAGGGGGCATGGCGACGCTTCATCGGTGGCGGCGAGGGTCTTGGCTCGACAACGCATCGCTCCTCCCCCAGAGCGCATGGTGGCGGAGCCACCTGTTAGAGGGAGGGGGAGAGGGCAAGGTCGAGGCCGTCGTGGCGCTCGAGGGAGAGGAGGACGGGGCGGCAAATCGGCTTCGCCTCCGCCAGCGGCCCCTCCTCTGGTGGAGGGCCACATCGGGGACAACCATTGCGAGTTCTTCATCGGGCTGCGCCAGCCGCTGTGCCGTCGCCTTCGCCTCCCGACTCCATTTGCATGGGAGATGGAGCTGGATCCACCGCAGGTGTTGCAGCTGCATATGAGGAGTTGTGGGAACAACGGCATATGGGCCGATGTCGAGTTCCCCGCCCCTCACGTCATGTGCCTCCGTCGAGGGTGGAAGACCTTTGCCTGCGTCCATAGCTTGACGGAGGGGCTCACTCTCCATTTCAAATTAATGGAGGGTGGCCTCCTCTCCGTCAAGATCTTCGGGCACTTCGGGACTCGCGTAAGGTGCTGCGTGGAGATCTCCTCCGACGATGAAGATTCCTCCTCGAGCGAGGGTGACGAGGAGGACAGCGGCAGCGGCGACGAGGGTAGCGGGCCGCAGGATGACGGGTCCGACTAGGTGTCGGGCGCCGCTCCGGGTGGCACCGGCGACCCCATCATCCGTGTCGCCGGCTCCTTGAACTTCTCAGGGTCGCCTCCTTGGGCAGCTGGCATGGGGAGGCTATGGAAGAGGAAGAGGGCGGGCGGCAAGGCCGTCAAGTCGGAGTACACGGGCACCGACGCCTTCGTAGCGTATTGACAGTCCTGCCGCCTCGTCTTCCAGCTCTTCTACCATCATCATCATCACCAGCCTCCCTTTGGGGTGGCCACCGGGATGTTCTCCTGGTGCCTGCTGCTGCTCGTGCTTCGCCGAGGTGCCCCTTTTGCCCTTTTGCCTTCTTGCTCCATTCCTGAGGAGAGGTACAAGAAAGGGATTACATGCACCTTATCTCTTTTTAGTCCTGTAAGCCTACAGGCCTTTCTTGAATTTAGAACTTGTAATCCCCCTGTTCATGTTTTCCATTCTGTATGAACTGTACCTATACGGGATGTTTTTAATGAAAAACGGATGTTTGCCGGGCTTTTCGTTCGCAGGTGAAACCCACGGGGAAGGATCGAATCCTTGTTTCCATCTAAAGTAAACGTTTTTTTGCCGGGCAACAGGCCTCGCCGTTCCCCCATCTCGCTCAACCTTTCTCACGTTCTTGGCAGAGGCAAGGATGAGATGAGTTTGGGCTCCACGTTCTATCCCCTTGCTGCCGCGACTACGACCAACTTCGGACCCAGGAGATAATCCTTGGGTTCGGAAAGAGGGGAGCACGGTGGCTTGGATATAAAACACGGTTCCACATACCCCAGTTCATAATGAAATGCATGATAGAGGATAAAAGACTTATCTGGATATGCAGCCCCCGGCAACCTTGGCTTGCCATGGACGGATCCTTGTCTTTGCAGCCCCCGGCAACCTTGGCTTGCCGGGGTGGAGGCATCGGTTCGTTCCTCTCTTCCAAACAGCTCGGCAGAAATACTTATGTGTCCTGCGAACCAAAAAGGACAGGGAAGAAACAGAGAGATGCACACTCGACCTCTAAGCTAGGGGTTAGCCGCTGCCAAGCACTATGAACCCTAACCGAGGAGGAGACACGACCTAGCATGCATGCTATAACTTAGGGCGCCAGCGCTTCGTTTTATTAGTGCTCAGGGTCTGCGCCTGGCTTTGTACAAAGCGTTACATGCCTTGCCGGCAAGGCTTGTACAAAAGGGTGGCTTGCCGGGAGGCCCTACAGCTGCGCCTTATGGGTAAACATTGCGAAGATGCTCGATGTTCCAGGAGTTACTCACTGGAACGGCATCTTCGGTCTCCAGGCAGACTGCGCCGGGTCTGGTGACTCGTGTTACCCGATAAGGGCCTTGCCACTTTGGCATCAACTTGTTGGAATTCTTGGCTGACTGAACATGCCGAAGAACAAGGTCGCCTTCCTCAAGGCTCCGGGTATGGACCTTGCGGCTATGGTAGCGGCGCAAGGCTTGCTGGTAGCATGCTGCTCTCACAGCCGCCCGGAGACGATCTTCCTCAAGGAGCATTGCGTCATCTTGCCGCAATCGCTCTTGCTCAAGCTCATCATAAGAGAGCACTTGAGGTGACCCATATATGAGTTCCATGGGGAGAACTGCTTCTGCCCCGTAGACCAGGGCAAAGGGTGTCTGGCCGGTGGTTCGATTTGGCATCGTTCTGATCGACCAAAGAACCGCCGGCAACTCATCAATATAGCGTCTTCCACTTTTGCTCAGCCTGTCAAAAGTCTTTGTTCTTAAGCCTCACAAGACTTTAGCATTTGCTCTGTCCGCTAGGCCGTTGCTCCGTGGATGTGCCACGGAGGCAAAACAGACCCTGGTGCCAAGATCCTTAATGTATTGCATGAAGGCGTGGCTTGTGAACTTTGTGCCATTGTCGGTGATGATCCTGTTGGGTATCCCAAAACAGCACACTAGTCCCTTGAAGAACTTGATGGCTGACTGCGCCGTCACCTTCCTTAATGCTTCCACTTCTGGCCACTTTGTGAACTTGTCGATTGCAACGCACAAGTACTCAAAGCCCCCGACAGCACGGGGGAAGGGGCCCAATATGTCGAGCCTCCAAACCGAGAAGGGCCAGGAGAGAGGGACAGTTTGAAGGGCTTGAGCTGGTTGATGAAGCTTCTTCGAATGGAACTGGCATGCTTTACACTTGGTTACTAGTGCCGTCGCATCCTGGAGGGCGGTGGGCCAGAAGAAACCTTGCCGGAAAGCCTTGCCGGCAAGGGCCCTCAACCCTATGTGGGAGCCACATATGCCTCCATGTATCTCTGCCAACAGCTTTAGTCCTTCCTCCCGGGAGATGCACTTCAATTTCACCCCATTCGGTCTTTTTCTGTACAATACGTTATCAACGAATCGGTACACAGCAGACCGGCGGGCTACTCTTTCTGCCTCTTCCTGCTCCTCTGTAAGCTCTCCATTTTGAAGAAATCGGACGGTGTGCTACGCCCATGCCGGAGCCTGTGGCTCGATGACAAGGACCAAAGGCATCTCTTCTGCCACGGGAGCGGCCTTCTTCACGGCCATGACCTGAGGTCCTGCCAGAGTCGGTTGTCCTGCGGCAGGATCGGCATCCATGGCAACATCTTTGACGGCAGTTCCGGGGAGCTTGGTGGGGAAGTACTTGCTGGAGCCTAGCTTCCTCCGCTTGTTCTGCCCAGTCGACGGCTCAACGGATGGTTGAGTTAACTGAAGCACAAAAGTACCTGGTTCCACAGGTAGCTTGAGGGCAGCACGCTTTGATAGGTAGTCGGCGATGTCGTTCTCCGTCCGAGGGACATGCTCCGCTTGTATACCGTCAAAGCGCTCCTCCAGTTTCCTCACGTCATCTATGTAAGCTTCCATCAACGGGCTTTGATAATCTTTGTTGACCTTCCTGACGACGCGTTGTGAGTCGCCCCTGACGATGAGCTTTTTAACTCCGAGGTCCGCCGCGATCCTGAGACCGGCAAGCAAACCCTCGTACTCAGCGTTGTTGTTGGTTGACATCTCCCGGGGAAAGTGCATTTGGATGACGTACTTGAGGTGCTCTCTGGTGGGTGCGATGAGCAGCACACCAGCACCGACGCCTTGCAGCGAAAATGCCCCATCAAAGTACATGATCCAGTTGCCACTTGTTTCCTCGCCGGGGAGAGTAGTCTCCTGTACCTATTCGTCAGGCGTCGAGGTCCACTCTGCCACAAACTCCACCAAGACTCTGCTTTGGATCGTCGAGGTACTTTCAAACTTTAGACCAAAACTTGACAGCTCCAGGGCCCATTCTACGATCCTTCATGTTGCATCTGGGTAATGCAGTATCCGTTGCAATGGAAGGTGGGTAACCACGATGATCTCGTGCGCTTGGAAGTAGTGGTGCAACTTCCTCGAGGCCAGAAGGAGGCCGAAGAGCAATTTTTGCACACCTGAATACCTCGACCTAGCTCCCTGCAAGAGGGAGCTGACGAAGTAAACCGGGTGCTGCACCATCTTCTTCCTTTGCACCACTTCACCTGGTCGTGCGGGTCATATCGTACTGGCGCCACTCTTGCCGGGACCGGGCCCTGCCGGGGACTCAGTCTTGCCGGGACCGAGCCCTGCTGGGGAGGGTTCTGGCCCGCCAACTGTTGACTCTGCCGCTGCTGCTGTCTCCTTGTCGACCTCTCTCTACACCACCAATGCGGCGCTAACCACTTGGTTTGTTGCCGCTAGATATAGCAGCAACAGTTCTTGTGGTTTGGCGCAACCAGCACTGGGGCAGAGGAGAGGTACTTCTTCAAGTCCTGCAATGCTGCCTCGGCCTCTGGGTCCACTCCACTGGGCCCGTCTTCTTTAAGATCTTGAAAAAAGGGGAGGGCACGCTCCACGGATTTGGAGATGAATCTGCTCATGGCGGAAACACAGCCAGTGAGCCAACACACATCGTTGATCCGTTTGGGTGCCTCAATCTGCTCGATGGCCCTAATCTTGTCTGGGTTTGCCTCAATCCCGCGCTGCGACACAAAGAACCCGAGAAGCTTGCTGGAAGGGACACCGAAGACAAACTTCTCAGGGTTCAACTTGAGGTTGATCTTGCGCAGGTTTCCAAATGTTTCCTCTAGATCTTGCACAAGTGTAGCTTTGTCCTTGGTTTTGACCACTATATCATCCATATAAGCTTCCATATTTCTATGTAGCTGGGGTTCAAAACCAATTTGGACCGCTCTTGCAAAGGTTGAGCCAGCACTCTTCAACCCGAAAGGCATCCGTAAAAAGCAGTGCGTACCACATGGGGTGATGAATGTTGTCTTTTCCTCGTCCTCTTTCGTCATGAAGATCTGGTGGTACCCTAAGTAGGCGTCGAGGAACGATAACAGGTCACACCCAGCCGTGGAGTCAACAATCTGGTCTATGCGCGGCAACGGGAAGGGATCCTTTGGACAGGCCTTATTGATGTCTGTGTAATCAATACACAGCCTCCACTTCCCATTCGCCTTGCGCACTACTACTGGATTGGCCAACCACGTCGGATGGAGTATTCCTCTCACCAAACCCGCCACCTCTAGCTTACCGATTTCTTCTGTGATGAACTCGTGCCTCTCTAGAGCTTGCTTCCTGACCTTCTGCTTGACGGGCCGCGCATGAGGACAGATAGCAAGGTGGTGCTCAATCACCTCCCTGGGAACACCGGGGATGTCGGAGGCTTTCCATGCAAACACATCGACTTTCGCCCGCAGGAAGGTGACGATCTTGCTTTCCTATTTGCCATCGAGGGTGGAGCTTATGGTAAAAGCTCCCCCTGTACCATCCTCCTTGCTGGGAACCTTCTTTGTCGCTGTGGTGTGGCTCTGGACTTCTTTCTCTTGTCGGCGGAGCTCTCTGGCACGTCCTCAATGGGAGCGCAACACCCCGAAGAGGTGCGCTTGCCGGAGTGGGTGCAAGGGGTGTCGCCGGTTTTCTTCCCCCTCGGGGCTCCGTCGGCAGGAGTAGGTGCCTTAGCGGCAGCTGCTGCAACTGCTTCCCGGTAGAGTTGGTCGGCACCGATCAGTGCATCTTTCTTGTCGGAGGGGACATTGATGATGTTCATCGGCCTGGGCATCTTCGGCATGTTGTAGGCGTAGTGTGAAGCCGCCATGAACTTGGCTAGTGCCCGGTTGCCGAGGATCCCGTTGTAAGGCAAGGGGATCTCGGCTACATCGAAAACAATCCTTTCCTCCTGTGGTTCAGCTCGCCTCCGAATGTCACGGGCAGCGTGACCATTCCATTTGGCTAGCTCCTCCCCGGGTTAACCCCTTGGAACGTGCCCGTTTCCTCGAGGTCTCCATCAAGGATCTGCAGCCTTTTGACCACAACAGGCGAGATCGAGTTCAGGTCGGCCCCGTCAACCAACATCTTTGTCACCTTGAGGTTGAGGATTGTTGGTGAAACCAACAATGGCAAGCACCCGACCGCAGTAGTGCAGTCAGGGTGGTCCTCGGTGTCGAAGATGATGGGCGTGCTGGACCATTTCAGCGGCTTCTGTGCATCGAACGATGGCTCCACCGCCATGATCTCACGCGCCCACTGCTTGAGTTGGCGGTGAGACGTATGCAGCGACGCGCCACCATCGACACATATGGCCTCTGTGGCTTTCTGAAACTCGTGGTCACCGGAATCATCGTCCTCGTCATGATCATCGTCTTCCTGCTTCTTGTCGTGGCCTCGAGCAGGCCTCTCCTACTGATTATCCTTGCCGCGGCGGCCTCCTTGGCCGCCAGGTTTCTTGCCGGATCCCTCGGCACCATATGGGACTTTCTCCTTGTGTCGCCGCTCATACTCGGCTTTCTGCTTCTCGGTGAGCATCTCTACCTGCTAGCAGTTTTGGAGGTCATGGCCCTTGGTGCGGTGGATCTGGCAGTACTGCTTGTCGGAGCCTCCTGGCTTATCGGCGGCCACCAAGGCCCAGCAAGCGACACATCCGTCAACCTCCTAGCCGGGGTTGCTCGCCTTGGTCTTCTTGGTGGTGCCGGTGTCATTGGATCCCTCAGCGGCAAGAACGGATTTGCCCTTGCGCTTCCTGTTACGGTGCGACCCTACTTCGCTGGGGTGGTGATGTCGCCAGTGGAGTCGGTTTCCGCACCGGCATCTTCGCCGTGGTACTTCCTTCCCTCTTTAGCGCGAGCGCATCGATCGGCCAGGACATAAAGCTCGGCCACATCCTTGACATTACCCATCACCAGCTCTTCACGCATCTTGCGGTTGCGCACATTCTGATGGAACACATTGATCACGGCGGCGGGATGAACATCGGGGATGTTGTACTGCACCCGGCTGAACCTTTGGATGTACTTGCGCAAGTTTTCTCCTTCCTTCTGGGGGATGATGTGTAAATCACTCGCCTGGCCATGAGCTTGGTGACCTCCGGTAAAGGCGCCAACAAACTCATGGCACAGATCCGCCCAAGAAGAGATGGAATCCACCGGCAAGTGCATCAACCATGACATAACGTTAGGCTTGAGTGCCAACGGGAAGTAGTTGGCAAGCACCTTATCGTCGCGGGCCCCAGTGAGGGAGTCCTGGATTAGGGGGTATCCGGATAGCCGGACTATATACTTTGGCCGGCCTAATGGACCATGAAGATACAAGACTCAAGACTTCGTCTCGTGTCCGGATGGGACTCTCCTTTGCGTGGAAGACAAGCTTGGCGACCCGGATATTATATTTCCTTCTTTGTAACCGACTCCATGCAAACCCTAGCCCTCTCCGGTGTCTATATAAACTGGAGGGTTTAGTCCTTAGAGACACAATGATAATCATCATAGGCTAGCTTATAGGGTTTAGCCTCTACGATCTCGTGGTAGATCAACTCTTATAACACTCATATCATCAGTATCAATCAAGCAGGAAGTAGGGTTTTACCTCCATCAAGAGGGCCGGAACCTGGGTAAAACATTGTGTCCCTTGCCTCTTGTTACCATTAGCCTTAGACGCACAGATCGGGACCCCCTACCCGAGATCCGCCGGTTTTAACACCGACATTGCTGCTTTCACTGAGAGTTCCTCTGTGTCGTCGCTACGAGGCTTGATGGCTCCTTCAATCATCAGCAACACGGTCCAGGGTGAGACTTTTCTCCCCAGACAGATCTTCGTGTTCGGCCGCTTTGCACCGCGGACCAATTCGTTTGGCCATCTAGAGCAGATCGACAACTACACCCCTGGCCACTAGGTTAGGTTCGGAAACCTCAACTACATGGCCGATATCCGCAGAGACTTGATCTTCAACGAATTCGGGCCTGCGCCATGAGCGCCGGACAGTCACGATGAGCACGGCTTAGACCTGCTGTCGGACAATGCTCGGGATATCGCCCCTGCAGGAGGCCCGGACCTAAATCTGGGGCAGATTGCGCCGCCCAAGGGCGGGTGGATGGATCCCACCCCGGAGGCCGCACACCCATCAGCGGTAGTGCCGAACACAGACTTCACCCCCAACCAAGCCTGTGACACCGGACCCCCGAACTCGTATCCGGCTGTAGGTTCCAGTCCGCGCACCCCCGAGCCCGCCGAATCTGGTTGGGCTCCGGTAATGGAGTTCACCGCTGCGGATATCTTCGAGCACTTGCCATTTGGCGACATGCTGAACTCGTTAAAATCTCTCTCTTTGTCAGGAGACTCTTTGCCGAACTATGTCCGGCTCGAGCGGGAAGCAGGCGACGAAGGAATTTGTTACCCACCCGCCACCCACTTCATTGCCACGGTCGATGATTTAACCGACGTGCTTGACTTCGATTCTGAAGACATCAACGGTATGGATGACGATGTAGGAGAAGAACAGGAACCACCACCCACGGGGCAGTGGACAGCCACCTCCTCATACGATATATATATGGTGGACACTCTGAAAGAAACCAATGGCGATGAGGCAATGGAGGATAACCCCTCAAGGAAGAAAGCAAAGCATGGGCTTCGTCGGCACCGCTCCAAGCCCCGCCATAGCAATAGCAGCACAGGAGACGAAAACAATCCGGATGGTGCCGAAGATGAATACAACCTCGACCAGCCTGCCTTCGAGCAGGCCGAACAAGAAGACGGGCAGGTCAGCCCAGATGAACAGGCGACGGACGGATATCCAGAGGAGGACAACTACATGCCCCCCTCCAAGAACCCCGTGGAGCAGGAGCGCTTCAAGCACCGGCTCATGGCCACTTCGAGGAGCCTGAGAAAGAAGCACAGCAACTCCAAGCTGATCAAGACCTGCTCACAGACAGATGGACTGAAGTCCTGGCAGCTGGTGAATATGGACTCGAGCACCACACGGCCGACCGGCCACCTCGTGGCCGGGATAAAACGACATATCAGCCCGAATACCAGCCCGCACCCCTACGCCAATACACAACGGCCCGGGGCAATAGACAGGACCTGCAAGATATGCTGGAAAACAAGGCAGGACATCCAAGATCGATCAACAGATCACGGGGGCGCGCCCCAACACGTGACGATGATCGTCACACCGGACACACTATCAACAAGTCCGGCCGGGCCGCATACAGCCAACCAGAGTCATTCGAACTGCGCAGCCACATAGCCCGGCATAGAGGCGCCGCACACCCCCTCTGCTTCATTGACGAAGTAATGGATCATGAATTCCCAGAACATCGAATCATACGATGGCACAACAGACCCCGCAGTATGGATTGAAAATTTCCTTCTCCACATTCACATGGCCTGCGGAGACGAGTTACACACCATCAAGTATCTTCCCCTTAAGCTCAAAGGACCAGCCCGGCACTGGCTAAACAGCCTGATGGCAAATTCCTTTGGCAGTTGGGAAAACCTGGAGGACGCGTTCCTTGACAACTTCCAGGGCACGTACGTGCGACCACCGAATGCTGATGACTTGAGCCACATTACCCAACAGCCCAGAGAGTCAGCCAGGAAATTCTGGACTCGGTTCCTAACCAAAAAAACCAAATAGTCGACTCTCCGGATGCCGAAGCCCTGGCAGCCTTTAAGCATAATATCCGTGACGAGTGGCTCACCCGACACCTCGGCCAGAAAAAACCAAAGTCCATGGCGACCCTCACGACACTCATGACCCGCTTTTGCGCGGGCGAGGACAGCTGGTTGGCTCGCAGTAGCACCACGCCTATATATTCCGGCACCTCAGACGTCCACGACAATAACGGCAAGCCACGGCCCAACAGACATAAGCAACGGAACAACGGCGACAACACTGAAGACACGACAGTCGATGCTGGATTCAGTGGCTCCAAATTCGGTCAGCGGAAAAGGCCGTTCAAAAGAAACAATCAGGGACCATCCAGTTTGGACCGCATACTTGAACGCTCGTGCCAAATTCATGGCACCCAGATAAGCTAGCAAACCACACTAATAGAGACTGCTGGGTGTTCAAACATGCCGGTAAACTAAATGCCGAAAACAAGGACAAGGGGCTGCACAGCGACGATGACGAGGAGCCCCGGCGTTCGAACACGGGGGGACACAAAAAATTTCCTCCCCAGGTGAAAACGGTCAACATGATCTAGGCCACCCACACTCCCAAAAGGGAACGGATGCGAGCATTAAGGGGCGTCTATGCGATGGAGCCAGTCGCCCCAAAATTCAACCCATGGTCAGCCTGTCCAATCACTTTTGATCATAGGGATCACCCTACCAGCATCCGGCACGGCGGTTCAGCCGCATTGGTCCTAGACCCAATCATCGACGGATTCCACCTCACGCGAGTCCTTATGGATGGCGGCAGCAGCCTGAATCTGCTTTATCAGGACATAGTGTGCAAAATGGGCATCGACCATTCAAGGATCAAGCCCACCAAAACCACCTTCAAAGGTGTAATTCCAGGAGTAGAGGCCCGTTGCACGGGCTCCATAACACTGGAAGTGGTCTTCGGATCACCGGATAACTTCCGAAGCAAGGAGTTTGTCACGCCCAACATGCGACCCTATCCAAAAGGAACTCGAAGGTCCCACCAAGGATAGACCCGCATATTGAAACGCTTTTGCAAGGTGGATATCATTACATCAACATTACATAATAGAGGGGGATACATACATAAGGCATACAATGCCACACGAATACATCATCACCATACATAAGAGCATCATCCGACTACGGATGAAACACAAACAGAAACTCGAATGACATCCACCCTGCTAGCCCAGGCTGCCGACCTGGAACCTATCCCCTGATTGAAGAAGCAGAAGAAGAACTCCAAACAAGCAAGCATCGCTCTCGCGTCATAAACATCGCATAACCTGTACCTGCAACTGTTGTTGTAGTAATCTGTGAGCCACGAGGACTCAGCAATCCCATTACCATCGGTATCAACACTAGCAAAGCTTAAAGGGAAAGGAAGGGGTAAAATGGTGAGGTTGCAGCAGCGACTAAGCATATATGGTGGCTAACATACACAAATAAGAGCGAGAAGAGAGCAAAAGGAACGGTCGCGAAACTAGCAATGATCAAGAAGTGATCCTGAACTCCTACTTACGTCAAACATAACCCAAAAACATGTTCACTTCCCGGACTCCGCCGAGAAGAGACCATCACGGCTACACACGCGGTTGATGCGTTTTAATTCGGATCTGGTGTCAAGTTATCTACAACCAGACATTAACAAATTCCCATCTGCCTATAACCGCAGGCATGGCTTTCGAAAGATTATACCCTGCAGGGGTGTCCCAACTTAGCCCATGATAAGCTCTCGCGATCAACGAAGGATATACCTTCTCCCAGGAAGACCCGATCAGACTTGGAATCCCGGTTTACAAGACATTTCGACAATGGTAAAACAAGACTAGCAAGCCCGGCCCAATGCGCCGACAATCCCGATAGGAGCTGCACATATCTCATTCTCAGGGCAACACCGGATGAACACTACGTACAACTAAAACCACACCTCGAGTTTCCCCGAGGTGGCCCTGCAAGTGGCTCTGGTTCGGACCAACACTTAGACAAGCACTGGCCCAGGGGGGCTATAATAAAGATGACCCTTGGGTTAATTACTCCCAAGGGAAATGTAGGTGGTGGTGAGGCAAATGGTAAAACCAAGGTTGGGCCTTGCTGGAGGAGTTTTATTCAAAGCAAACTGTCAAGGGGGTCCCATAAATCACCCGACCGCGTAAGGAACGCAAAATCCGGGAACATAACACCGATATGACGGAAACTAGGGCGGCAAGAGTGGAACAAAACACCAAGCATAAGGCCGAGCCTTCCACCCTTTACCAAATATATAGATGCATTAATAATATAAGAGATATTGTGATATTCCAACCAAAATCCTGTCCATCATGGGGCAATCTTCAACTTCACCTGCAACTAGCAATGCTATAAGAGGACTGAGCAACGCGGTAACATAGCCAAACAATGGTTTGCTAGGAAGGGTGTCAAAGGTTGGAGGTTCATGGCAATTTGGGAGGCTTGATGAGCAAAAGATAGGTAACGCAGCATAGCGATAGAACGAAGCAACTAGCATAGCAATGATAGTAATGAGATCCAGGGTAGCGGTCATCTTGCCTGAAATCCCGCAAGGAAGAAGAACGAGTCCATGAAGAAGATGAAGCCACGAAGACGAACCAAGCGTAGCCGAACGAATCCTCATGATCGCAACGAAACGGGAACTATCGAGAG
This sequence comes from Triticum dicoccoides, assembly GCF_002162155.2. Lineage (NCBI taxonomy): Eukaryota > Viridiplantae > Streptophyta > Magnoliopsida > Poales > Poaceae > Triticum > Triticum dicoccoides. Next base: position 198,169,111 of record NC_041387.1, on the reverse strand, counting down.
AAGCACACAACATAGTAAACACACCACACATGAACATGACATGATGCACAACAAGCATGATGCATGACGAATCTAGATGAGGCTACTCATGGAAAGAGATGATGCAAACAAGAGCAACACATCAAGGCAAGTTTAAATGGGGCCGGAAACAACATATAACAACTCCGGTAAGTCTTCATATGCAAATTTCGAAATTGGTCCAGATCTGAATAAACCTTATGTTCAAGTTGTTAAACAGCAAGTTAAGATGCACCAAGATGATGTACACGATATTCTAGTCAAGTTACATATAAAGTTCATTTAGTTCGGAGCTACGACCTAGAAGATATGAGCAAAACAAGTTAAACATGGCATTGATGCAAAATGCATACAAACATCAAGCAAACACCTCAAAACATGGATGCAACATGATAATATGAAACTACATGCAAAATCCAGCAAGTTTCATATAGAGCACACTCAAAACGGAGCAACGGTTCAACACATACTCCATACAAGTTTAAAGGACAAGCTGTCCAAAACAGCAACTAGGCATATTGCAAGCATCAAAACAATATGCTACAGCATCTCAACATGAAAACAAAAGATATGGGCATGATGTACAGGTAAAGCATAACAAAACATGAACACTGATCTATCTCCAGAAATCACTAGAACATGCTCAAACCCACATGGCAAGATTGCAAATAATAACAGTTCCGACTTTGCAGAAAATAACATCAGGTTGCAATGTTTAGAGCTATCAAACAACATGTTGTAGGGACTTATCATGGCAAACAAAGGCATTGCATGGTACTACTAAATGCATAGAACAAAAGTCCCTTACTGACCATGAGCCAAAAAGGATCAGAAGAAATGATGGCACCCATGTAAACATGGCAAGTTATAATACAGATTCATACATGGCAGGAACAGAATTATGAAGGCATGTTGATGAGCTTGTACCACTCACCACAGAGCAATACATGGCATGGAAAGGCAACCAACAGTAAGAAGACATGTTTGTGAAGCTAAGCAAGTCAAGAACAAGTTCATAGCATGGAAGGATCAACTACAACAACCTTGGCAAAATTGAATAACATGTAAAATATCTGCCAGGAAACATTTTGTAGCAAAAGTAAAGCACAAAAATGACATTCTAGACTACTCCATAATTGCAAACAGGGGCATGAATGGATAGATCATAACCATATTTTCAAAACACCCTTACTGAAGTATCTCAAAATATGCATGGATCTCTCTGTAGCATCATGTTTACATGGCATCAAAATAACAGCAGAACAGGGACTAAAATCAGCAACATTACGAAGCCTAGTTTGCATGCTTGTGCTAGTCACCACATTGATCACAAAAATACATGGCATACACCTCTATAAAGAATACATGGCATAGATCAAAACACATGTACACATCAACCTCATAGGATGCACACATCAATCATGGCAAAAATGACAAAAGAGCTAGTTCTGTTAACAGACAGTAGACAACATTATGAAGCACTCTTCCAACGATGATTCAGGCATCAAGATGAGCTCAAATGAACATGATGTAATGGAATGAAATGATGTACTCGTTGATACGAACAATTTGACATATTACACGCACAAAACGGAGCAGTATGCATGGAGATATGATGCGATGAACATGGCATGATAATGTCAAAATATTTCGGGACTTGGTCATTTTTCAGGAAAAAACGGAGTGGGCGCAGATTAGCTAAAAATCGCGGGCAGGGTTTACTGGGCTCTCACCATGGGCCAAGCCCAAAAGGAAGAAGAGGCCGGCCGGCTTGGAGGTGGGCTGGGCCGGACGAGGCTGTGGCCCACGCGGGCGACTGGGGGCGTCGTCCTCCCGACGCGGGACGAGGCCGGCGGCGCGGGACGACGACGTTCAAACTCCGGCGAACGGAGCGACGGAGCGGCGAGGACTCAGGGAAATGGGCGGATCCGGAGGTGGGGGCTCCAGATCCGAGCTCGACGGCGACCTGCGGAGCTCCACAGAGCGGCATCGGCGAGTTCCTTCGGCGGTGGGGGCTGCTGTCCAGGAGAGAGAGAGAGAGAGCTCGTGAGGGGAGGAAGGAGAAAGGGA
>NC_041387.1:198161122-198166298 GCF_002162155.2 Triticum dicoccoides | reverse complement strand
GGGGTTGGAGCCCTCCAATCTCGATCGGGCAGTTCCGGACGCGAGGGGGGTTAGACAGGCCTAGGTGGGCTGTGACGAGAGGGTTGGGCTGAGAGGAGAGGGGAGAAATGCAGCCTGGCAACTGTTTCCGGATACCGAAAACGTCCGACGTATAGACCGGCTATATTGCGGTTGTAGGTTTAACGGTTGGGCTATCAGATGGACTCCGAATGCGACGAAACTTGGCAGGCGGCCTGTCTACACTATAATAAGACCGCACGACAAGTTGCAACCCATTCCGAGAACATTTTTATGCCACTTATAAAATAATATTTCGAAGGTGCCGCGGGCGCGTGCGAGTGTGTCTGGACTCCGAACGGACAACGGAGAGAACCGGGAGAACCTGAACGGATGCAAGTTTTGAAAAACATGAGGATGAAATGCAGATGATGACATGGAAAAATGCAACACGCAATCAGATGACATGGCAACGACGGCGAATAACTGGCAGACACCTGGCGCATCGAAACCGGGGCGTTACAGAGTTAATCTTCGATATCGTCCCTTTCCGTAGTGGTTATCACGCACTGCTTGGACGAACCGCATTCGCTCGATTCAATGCGGTACCACACTATGCATACCTTAAGCTCAAGATGCCAAGACCTCGCGGGGTCATAACAGCCAATGGAAACATGGACCGCTCTCTCCGTACAGAAGAGCATACTACAGCTCTCGCGGCAGAAGTACAATGCAGCCTTCTCCGGCAAACCACCAATCCGGCGACAACAACCCCGAACACCGTCAAGCGAATCTGGAGTACCCTGCAACAGGATCACCAGGCACGCCAAGAGCTCGACTAGCAGTCCGGCCTCCGCTCCAGCCCCATCAAGGCAGCATTCGTACCGCGTACACAATTATGCACTGAAAATACCATGGGCATAGGCGGAGGCGCAATAGTGACTCAGTCAACAGTGCAGTACAGCCGCGACATACTTTAATAACCCCCTTTTTTTTATCTTTCAGGGCGCTGCTTTTAGGCAGCCTCTTCAGAAGAGCCGGATTGTCATACTTGCATAGGAGAGAAAACCAAGGAGGCAAAAGCCTTTGCGCACAAAGGGAATACCCAGGTGGAATCTGTTCACGATCATTATACCTGTTTTATATACATACATGCAGCCCGCCCTTGGATAGGACATGTTAAATAGTCCTATTTACTTTCGCTTAACACATTCATTGTAAACATAAGCTTAGACGTATTATTCATCCATGGGAGATAATATATAGCATCAGCTTATTATTCCTATTTGCACATTTTTCTATTAATAGTTTATTTAATATTGCATCCGTACACCTTGGTACGTTCAGTTTGCCAGGGGCTTCTTATGGCGCCCCATACTACGACAAGATAAGTCCGAACATTTTCAACAGTGCGGCACCCCGAACTTATAGCATTATATGCATCAGCTCCGAATCACGTCTTGGGTCAATAGTTGGGTTTGCCCGGCTCCCTTGTTTTGGTACCTTACGTTCCGTTATATCGGCTAAGGTAGTGCAGGGAGAACTATTGCGATTGTGTCCCGGTTCTTTCGGACGAGCACCTCAGTAGAGAAAGCCAAAAACTGACCGGCATGATGCGGCGAGAGCTGGTCGCTGTTCGAGAGGTCTTAAAATCCTTAAAGAACGAGGAATCGGCCTCGTCCGATTTAGGCGTATATAGCGCCCCAATTCGGCTTTCCGAATTCTAGGGGCTTCGCCGAAATTTCAAATTGTAGACTTCTATGGCTAAGTGAAAGTTATAAAGCTGCATAGTCCGATTGCCTTGTTCTCTGCGCCAAACACCTCCTTCAGGGACCAAAAATTTGGATAAAGAGTGTCTGGGTTTTTTCCACGAACACCCCAGTACTAGTTATGTGGGGGCGGAAGCCGACGACTGGCCTACTTCCAGAATTCTATAACCAGCCGCACAGAAGGTAATATTTTAAATCAAAACAAAGCGCTATATAGCGCAAATGACTTCATCTTTATATTACAAAAATGACAGAAGTACATTCACTCAAAGATCGTGTCCTTGGTACATTCATCGGCCACGAGACGAGCGCCTTTCATAATGCCATCATAATATTTTTCGGGACAGCGATGCGCATTGCCCTCTGGCGGTCCATCCTTCACCAGCTTCTCCGCATCCAGCTTGCCCCAATGCACCTTCGCACGAGCAAAGGCTCGGCGTGCACCCTCAATGCAAACGGATCGCTTGATCACTTCAAGCCACGGACAGGCATTTACCATCCGCTATATCAAGCCGATGTAGCTAGCGGGCAGGGGCTCACCAGGCCACATCCGGACTGTGAAATCTTTCATAGCCACTTCGGCCGCCCTGTGGATTTCAACCAGCTGCTTCAATTGGTCACTCAGAGGCATTGGGTGTTCGGCTCCAGCATACTGGGACCAGAACAGCTTCTCCGTTGAGCTCCCTGTTGGTGTCAAAACTGGTGGATCTCGGGTAGGGGGTCCCGATCTGTGCGTCAAGGCTGATGGTAACAGGAAGCAAGGGACACAGATGTTTACCCAGGTTCGGGCCCTCTCGATGGAGGTAAGACCCTACTTCCTGCTTGATTAATATTGATGATATGGGTAGTACAAGAGTAGATCTACCACGAGATCGTAGAGGCTAAACCCTAGAAGCTAGCCTATGATGGTATGATAGTAATTCTGATCAGCCTTCTAAGGACCAACCTCTCCGGTTTATATAGACACCGGAGAGGGCTAGGGTTTACATGGAGTCGGTTACAAGAAAGGAAACACAATATCCGGATCGCCAAGCTTGCCTTCCATGCCAAGGAGAGTCCCATCCGGACACGGGCCGAAGTCTTGAGTCTTGTATCTTCACGCTTCAATAGTTCGGACGTTGCACACAGTCCGGCTGTCCGGATACCCCCTAATCCAGGACTCCCTCAGTAGCCCCTGAACCAGGCTTCAATGACGATGAGTCCGGCACGCAGTATTGTCTTCGGTATTGCAAGGTGGGTTCCATCTCCGAATACTCCAAAGTACCTGTTACGACCAATAGTGTCCGGCCTCCAATCAATGTTGTGCTCCTTGGCTTGAGTGCCTCAATAATGACCACCTCCACGTGTCAAGTGAATGCGAGGAGCCGAGGCATTTTTGCATTTGACACCCTCGATCCTCCGGGCTGACCGCCTATTTGAAGGGACGGGGATTCTTAGATCCAGACCTCACTCACTCTCCCCGAGCGAGCATCTCGTAGAGCATGTTCGACGGTATTTTGTGCATTGTTGCATAAAATAATAATTTTATTTTTAATGAGTTTTGATGCAGGTTATCGGTGCAAAGGCAAGTTGTTAATAATACAAAGGCAAAATGCTAGCATGACACTTATTGCATGCACGTACTTGAACAGGCACATGCATGAAATCATGATGCAACTAATATGTGTGCATGCACACGTCCTGGACCGTGCCATGCACATATACATACGTATTTGTGTATTTGCGGCCGGCTGGCAAGCACACATGTATACTTCTCCACATACCCAAATACCCATTTGTATGCATACACCTTTTACGTATGTATTCGGGTATCTACGACCGACCGGCAAGCATCTCTAAATACCCATAGATACGCGTACATGGCCGAATACCTGATAAATTGCACGGAAGCAGCAGACGTACGCGTACAAATATTTGGCAAGCCATCAGATTTTGGAAACAAAGGCAGCCGAGGGGAGGATCATTGCATGCATTTAAACAAGGTATGTATCAGATGCTTTCCTTTGTGGGTGCAGGCGTGCAAAGCAAGAAGAGAACGTATTGGAAAGGAAAGGAACATTTTAAGGTGAAAAGCTTTGGATCCGATGGCAATGGGCAGCCATGTATGGAAGGTTTGCACCGACGTAGACGGCAAGGGTTCCGCCTCTTGACTATATATACGTGAGGATCCTTGCAACCAAGGGAAAAAAGGAGCCAGGGAACACAGATGAGAGGAGACGGAAGCTAGCCGGGCGAGACGCGCCCACGGCGGCGGCGTGTACGGTAGGCTGGCTCAAGAGGGTGCAAGTACACATGCGAGAACACCGGCAAGAGGACGTGGCAGCGGCAACGACACCCGCCCGAGCTCGACGACGGCAATGGAGCATCTTGCGATGCAGGGCACATGCAAGGGCACGATGCTGAGGTGCTCTGTACTTCAATGACTAGTTTCTTTTATATTCTTATTTATACAGATCGCATCAAGAAAAGCCAAGCAAGAAACACCCAAGCAGAGGAACGCAGCCGGCCAAACCCACGCAGCGACGCGCCCCTGGAGGCAGCGTAGAGGAGGTCAGAGGATACACCGGCGGTGGCATGTGCGCAAAGGGGAGGCACCAGTAGATGCATCTGGCCAAACAGCCAAGAAGAGCTCGCAGCGGTCGCGGCCAATTGAAGAAGCTAACGCACCATGTCTTCTTTATGGTATGTACTTTTTCTTTTCATGTATCAGATGACGGGGACGACGCTACCAGCGGAGAAGGCCGCGGATGACGAGGCACCCTTCTCGTACCATGCGTTGGTGGCCGCGGATGATGAGGCGCTTTTCTCGTACCATACGTTGGTGGCCGCGGATGATGTGGCACTCTTCTCGTACCAGATGCAATGGAGACATATATCGACACCGCCAGGACCGTCGTCTACATCATCAAGCCGTTGCCAAAAGATGGAGGCGTGGAACTCGCCAGGATGGCGCTAATCGTCAAGATGGTGCCACAGAGGATGGTGACACAGAGCTCACCAAGACGACGCCCGTCATTTTCTTCATCAACCCAGGTGCCGTGGAGGATCGCGGCATGGAGTTTCGTCAAGCTGGAGCCTGAAGGCACGGAGCATGTAGGGATGGTGCCGCATGCCACGGAGGATGCGAGACGGAGCTCGCTAGGACGACGCTCGTCATCTTCTTCATCAAGCCGGCACTCTGGAGGACGAAGGCGTGGAGGCTCGGGACGATGGCGTCATGGAGTTTGCCAAGATGACGCCAATGTCAACAGCATCAACCTGGTGCTGCAAGGATCGTGATGGGGAGCTCACAAGAAGGACGCCTGCCATCCACTTCGTCATGCTGGAGCTAGAGGAGGGAGGCGTGGCGCCCATTGAGGATGCCATCGACATCTACTTCGTCAAGCTGGAGCCCGAAGGCGCGGAGCACG
>NC_041387.1:198096960-198160710 GCF_002162155.2 Triticum dicoccoides | reverse complement strand
CAAGATGACGCTAATGTCAACAGCATCAACCTGGTGCCGCAAGGATCATGACAGGGAGCTCACAAGAAGGACGCCCGCCATCCACTTGATCATGCTGGAGCTAGAGGACGGAGGCGTGGCGCCCATTGAGGATGCCGCCGAGATCTACTTCGTCAATATGGAGCCCGAAGGCTCGGAGCATGTAGGGATGGTGCCGCGTGCCGCGGAGGATGGCGAGACGGAGCTCGCTAGGACGACGCCCGTCATCTTCTTCATCAAGTCGGCGCCATGGAGGACAAAGGCGTGGAGGCTCGCAACGATGCCGCCGCCGTGCTGCCTTGGATGGCGGCGCCGAGCTCGCCAAGACGACGCCCAGCGCCAGCACCCGGTACCGCGGAGAATCGCGGCGTGGAGGTCGCAAGGAGGACACCATTAACGTCTAACATCATCAAGTTGGACCGGAGGCATGGAGCTCGCGGGACAGCACCACCAAGTCTACCTCGTCAAGATGGAGCCCGCGACATGGAGCCAAGAAGATAACACACCCACCCTTGGTGTTGTCCGTGACCTGGAGGAGAAGATGGTGCTACATGACGGTCTCCATGACCCGGAGCCCATGAAGATGAGGCGTGATGGCGAGGAGGCAATGTGACTTTGCCAAACACTAACTTCCGATGGCCCTGTGAGGCGGTGCCCTTGTCTTGGAGGACCACCATAAACACAGCGTCCAGCTGAGACGAGGCGCCAACCACACCGGCACTGCCGATACGAGCGAGCGTTGGTTTTACACCGACGCCGGTCTCCATAAGAATACTCCCGCGAGGCGAACCCCTTGCATACCCGATGAAGCCGTTACATCATAAAGAAGTCCGAGCTGAGCAGGACCCATGCAACTTCAACACCGACTACATCAACGTTGTCAAGACCGACGAGGCGCGACGGCGCGGGCGAACATGGCCAACACAAAGCCATGTTTTGAGTGGCACATGTACCGACGAGGACACGGGCTTTGCCGTCGCCCGCACCATACACACACACCATCATCATCATGCATGGAGAACGCAAAGCGAAGACGACGAAGACGACCACATGGCTTAATCGGAGGTATCTCGCGGAGCAACCCGCGGGAGTAATTAACCGGGAGCTTTTCGAGGCCCCGGGAACCAGGAGACCACACATCGCCATAGTCAGGCAAGCCGCGCAAGTAGGCCACGGAGCGCATTCCTTTTTTTATGGGATCTTGTAATTTTGTTTATCCGATGAGATTAATGAAATACTTGTTTCCCATACCAGTTTTTTTGTGTACTGTGTACACTGGCACGCTCGCACACTTTTCTTTTCCCCGGCGCATGAGAGAAATCAAACTCCCTCTTCCCTTCATCTGGAGCATTTTAAGATTTTTCTCGTTTCAAACAAATTGGCACGCCCGGTGGGACATGGTTCTCCTCCCATCTTTGTTATGCAACAATGGTCGTTGATTTCGTCTTCAAGTCTTCTCCAACAATATGAGATGGCATCAATCCTTGGGTGCAATTTTAATTTGCCTCATCATCTGCCAGAATTGGAGGCCAAGTGTGTGTCCATAAGATGTTGCTATTGTCTATGGGCATTCGTTTCTCGAAGGGCACGAAGGTGACGTCTATACATGAAGGTGGGTCTATGGAACAGGGGGAACACCCAATGCCCTAAGTTCCTCACTAAAAGGGGAGCCTGCGGTGGGGGCATAGTCACTTGGGAGCATACGTGGCCTAGCTCCATCCCCAAAAATCGTGCAATGGGGAGACAACCTGTGCCGGCAGCATCTATGTGGCACATGGAGAAGTTGCGCACTTAGGGATCGGCACCCACGGTTGTGGTGTCACACGGTCCACAAGAAGGCGGTATTATGTCTGGCTCGGCAGACACGCCGACGGCGGCAACGCCATGCTACAAGAGGCATAACAATGCATTTTTTCCTCTCCTTTATCTTCTTTCTTGTAGAAGGGCATGCATCCAGTAGAAGTTCATCTACATGGGATCAACTCGCATCTGGCGGACACTCACTGAAGGTAGGTAACCCAGCCAGGAGGAGACATTGCCCGATGCCCGTGATGGCAGCATTGAGGAGGGCGCATCCGATGGAGGCTAGCTCACAGCGGCACCATGCAGGTGATGGTGTGAACTACGCCCGAGCTTGAAGATGCACCAATGGCGGAGACCGGGGGAGTCGCGGAAGAAGCCCAGACGTACCATTGGGTGCGCGCTCCCATGGCGACCGCGTACAACACTAGAAGTGGCAGCGACCCCGATGTAGGCATCGCGCCAAGGAGGATGATGTACAGGGTACACTCGTATCCGAGGCAGACGCGGATGACGCACTAGCGGTCATGGTAGCGATGCCGGACGCACGCCGGAGAACCACCCAGCAGTGCCTCTTCTACTCAAACACGCTACATCAACCCATATGGCATGTACAACAGCGGTAAGCACACACATCAGCAGAGGCTGCGGACAATGCGTCCAGTGGAGGGAAAAGGCCGAGGTGGCGACGACGCTCCCATGGAGGCGGCGTCGTGTAGATTGCGCTCATCGGAGACGGCACACCCTGACCTCGGATGCGCGTATGCTGGAAGGGAGCAGGCCAAAGGAGACACGTGAGGTCGCGGACGCGTTCGCCCGTGGCGTCGTGCTGGCACCGGTGCCCTTGCCCACACATCTTGTGTGCTGGATTTGGAGGACACGCCATGGAGAAGAACATGCCATGCATGTTAAGGTATGTTCGTGTTGTTTCCTATCTTGCAGATGGCCTACCAATGAATATGGGTGAAGCACGGGTCCATGTGTAACCATTCATGTGTACACAAGGTCGTGAAGAAATTTCAACGGCCATACATGCTACTAGTGTTGGCAGGAGAGTACCCCGGTCGACCCTCAAGACGTCGATGCTGGAGCCAAGGAGATGGATGGAGGGGAGCCGCAGACACATAGTATGCCCCACACGCAGAAGAAATGAAGGGCGGCAACCATAAGCTCGCAGACGGAGTCCATGGGCATCGTGTCGAGGAGGACCACACGCTGGATGCACTCATAGCCGGGATTGTCACGGATGACAGGCCAGCGACCGACGATGACAAATGTCCGCCGGTGAGGCCAACAAAGCCTTCTTTCATATAGGCCGCCACACGCTATATGAACACAGACTATGCTACGATGCAGGATGCACACACAACCGGAGGCAGCGACACATGAACCAATGGATGTCACGCCGAGGAAGGGTCCTGCACAGGGCATACCCGAAGTCAGCACGGAAGTTGCAAATGATGTAACAGCGGCTGCAGATCCATGGACGCCGACGCCTGGCGTGCGCCGCGGAACAGGTCGACGGTGCCTCCTTCTGCGGGTGCCCACACATTACATCGATTACACGCGCCAACGGAGGCTGCGGACGACGCAACATCTGCCGTGGAGCCATGGATGCTAATGCCGGACACATGTCGGAGAAGAGGCCGGTGGTTCCTTCTTCCACGTACACCACATCGACACACACAACTCGAAGGCCGCGAGAACCATGCCGAGGAGCACCCTGCCACGAGTACAGGAGTAGCCGAAATGCACAGCTGCAGATAACACGCCGGCGGTCGCGGCTCCCTACAAGTACCACGGCGACGATGTACACATATCAAAAAGTGACCCACCGATGCTTTCTTGCAATGCTTTCTTCAATTTGCATCAAGACTCGCATCTGGAAGTAGCCTGTGTCTTCTCCCATCTACACCAGCATCCTACACCAATGCATACGATGTACAGAAGCAGCAAAGGCACCCATCATCAAGTGAAACACCTGTACACGCCGGGAGGAGGAAGTCAGCGTCCAAGGCTCCACCACCATCCGCCTCTACACCAAGAAGAACGAAATCATGGCGTCCATCTTCTTCAATGGGACACCCGCATATTTAATGTATGGCTATCTCCCTTTTCATCTCACATTTCAGCGAGCGATGATGCACAACGTGCCCCAGTGCATGACGCACACACTCGGTCGGAGGCAGCGACACCACGCCGCCAATATTAGTTGCACCAAAGGGAAATCGCAGAAGAGGCCTCGACACTTGATGCACTTGTGCCCAAGGCAGTCGTGGACGACGCGCCGGCGGCTGCACCCCATGGACGTACCACGACATCGACGGACGCTTGCCGGAGAGCTCATCGGCGGTGTTTTCTTCCATGCATGCTTCCACAACGACAGTGGCAAGGCTGCTAGTGAGTAGCTCGGTGCTAACTCCACACCACCGATGACATCAGAGGGGCTGCCGGTGTGCGCGGCCTGACGCCATCTACACCACCTGTGACCATGTTGGAGTCATCATCATCAACCTCCATCTCAACAAGGAAGGCTGCTACGTCAACATGTCGTCACCATCTTCATCGACTTCACACCTGGCAGGGACGCCGACTACATCGACACGCTGCCATTCGACTACATCGACACGGCGTCGCAATCTTCATCAACTCTTCATTGGGTCGGGACTGCATCAGCACGCCTCCATTCTTCTACACCAATTGTCTAAACCGAGCGGAGGTCGTCCCCCGTAACTGTGATGCCCCAAGGTCTACATCGATGAGCTAGTATTGTCCTCATCATTAACCACTAATGTCGTGCGGCAACACTCAAGTCTACTCCAACTTCTACATCAACACACTTCCCCGAAATCGTCTTAGCGCCGGCAAGCCAAAGCTATACTCCATCGACATGTCTTTTTCCGATGAAGCAATCCATATCTTGCCAGGCACCGACGAGGCAAAGGCAAGTTACCAGTCCGACACGGACAAGGCGGACACCACCAGGCCGGGCACCAACGAGGCGAAGGCTGCCCACTTCATCATCGGACAATCGACAAAGACAGAGGGATATGGCTAAGCATGGCCGGAGCGATGGGCGTACCGCTCTCCCCTTCACTTCATCACCCCATCCCCACCATATACACCAATCCAACAGCGCGATCAAAGCCTTCCACAAGACTCTCGGCAAGATACTCATGAAGATGGAGAAAAGGAATAGGAGAGACTGGCATGACCGTCTCTTTGAGTCCTTGTGGGGCGTACCGCATTGTGGTCTGTACCCCAACATAGGCAATCCTGTTTTCTCTCATTTACGGGAGTGAGGTGGTCCTACCACTGGAGGTCCAGCTACCCTCTTTGAGGGGTGGTTATCCAAGATGAGATCACCCAAGACGAACGGGTACAACTGCGGTTCCAGGAGCTCAACGCCCTTGAAGAGGGGCGACTTCATGCCCTGCAGAACCTGGAGCTTTACCGCCAGAATATGGTGAGAGCTTACGACAAGCTTGTCAAGCAATGTATCTTCCGGAAAGGCGAGTTGGTCCTTGTGCTCAGGCAGCCCATCGTCGTGACGCACACGATGAAGGTCAAGTTTGAGCAAAAGTGGGAAGGGCCATACGTCATTGAGAAAGTCTACGACGGGGGAGCATACCAGCTTGTCGATTCCCAGGGAGTCCGACCTATGCCCCCAATCAACGGAAGGTTCCTCAAAAAAATTCTTAAAATTTTGCCTCTTTTGTTGCCTTTTCGATTTTCATTGGGGAAATTTTTTTCTGTGGGCTTTCGGATCCATGATGCATTTTCCTTAGCATTTTGTGGATATATCTAGTTTTCCCCAATTTTTACAGACTATGTCCAAAAAATGGCTTTCCCCTGTCACACCATGTTGTTGATCGAAGTTTTGGCTACCCTAGGACTTGTTGGAGGGCGGCACAATGTGTCGAGTCGCAGGTGGAGCGGCTCCTACACCCACAACGCACGACACGTACCAGGTGTATGCTTCCGGAGGCAGCAGAGATGATTACTTAGGCACTTCTGAGTATTGAGACCCCACGCTCTTCATGTTTCCCGGCCTGCCTCGTGTTCACAGAGGCTCACTCTCCAGGGAAGACTATAGGAAAAGATCATGGAGGGCTGCTTGACCCAACACAAGTTGGTTTGGTGTGTAGTCACATGGCAACCCTGGGGTGCGCCACCAGAAGCCAAGATAATGTGCTAGAGGTTTTTTTTCCTAGTCCACAGAGGTGAACAGTTCCCTTCCAAGTTCTCAAGGTGGGTCCCGAAGAATCCTGGAAGAAGAATCCCCAAGAAGTTCGAGCCGAATGTCAAAACAGTCTGTGAAGTCCGCGTCCAATCAATCATCCGCATGAGCAATCAAGATGAAATTCTGAAAGTACAAGAAGCAAATTCAAGAAAGAAAATCCCAACAGTCCAAGAAGCAATCAAGCGATCCCAAGTAGTAAGGAACCCATTGCAAGGAAGGCGGGAGGTAGCTGTTCACCACCCCTCAATATGCATGAAGAAAAATCACCAAGCCGTTGACCCAAAACCATTTACCCTAAACTTATCACACCCAAGTCTTTGAGTTCATGGGGCCTGTGCAGGGAGCATGTTGAGTTGTGGGGTCCTCAGTATGATGATGGGCTAGAGTATGAATTTTCGTTGCCTCTCGGAAGCACCCCAAAACACGGCGTCTTCATACACGTACACCGAAGCTTATTTAAGTTGTTGAGTTGCAATCGTCAAGGTCTTTCGGTGGTTCCCAATGACAAGTCCTTCGGTAGCCTTCTCGGATATCATGCCTATAGCTGGTGTATAACGGGAAAGCCAACATTTTAAAACCCACTTTTTTCCCTTTTTCCGCATGTTTTCTTTTGGTGTTTCTAGTTGTGCCCCTCCGACATGTTTGCATGCATGGATAGGCGCTTCCTGTCGTCGTCGATGACATTTTGACGACAAATCACTACATTGAACTACATCATGGGTGTTTGGGGCAGCAATACCCATGCGTTCCTGACAACACCGGCGACAGCCCGACAACCAATGGTCTACACCGACACGCATGATGGGCGCCAGAAGTCAACACCGGCGCTCACGAAGATGGAGCCGATTCGTCTCCGCAACCCCGTATCCAACAACAACGAAGCGTGGGGGCAATGTCAACTCTTTGATTATTCTTAAGGCCGATGGCGTCCCGGCGCACCACCAGAATTATCACACCATGGATGGTGTGACGGCTCGCTCAACGAAGGGGAGCTATCGATGGTCTACCGATGCCTCACCTACATCAACACCAAAAGATCATGGGAGCGGTGCAACGCGCTAGTGCGGCCAGTGTGAATCTGTGAAACCCTCCAATCAAGTCGGTTGGCACCGTAGCAGCTAGACGGTCGCGACGAGATTGGTAAACTTTCGTTTTTGTTTTCAGGACAAGGCATGATGTTTCACCATGGAATGAAGACGGAACAAGGTTGCTTTGTTGTTAGGCATCATGTGCGTTATGCGATCCAACGAACTCCCTATAGAACACAAGTGTGGATGGAGATGCCTATACTATTTTTGTTACTAACAAATCATCTAAGAAACCATGCTCACGATGTCACGAAGACGTCACCTTTGAACCAGTTCTCTAGGCTGCATATGAATTACACACCATAAAAAAACTATTTCGTCGAGTCAAGCTCAATTTGCTTCGCACTCAAGCTCGACTCGGCGAGGGGGCATTTGTTCGAAGGTATTTTGTGCATTGTTGCATAAAATAATAATTTTATTTTTAATGTGTTTTGATGCAGGTTATCGGTGCAAAGGCAAGTTGTTAATAATACAAAGGCAAAATGCTATTGCATGACACTTGGCACGCACGTACTTGAACAGGCACATGCAAGAAATCATGATGCAACTAATATGTGTGCATGCACACATCCTGGACCGTGCCATCCACATATACATACGTATTTGTGTATTTGCGGCCGGCCGGTAAGCACACATGTATACTTCTCCAAATACCCAAATACCCATTTGTATGCATACACCTTTTATGTATGTATTCGGGTATCTACGGCCGACCGGCAAGCATCTCTAAATACCCGTAGATACGCGTACATGGTCGAATACCTGATAAATTGCACGGAAGCAGCAGACGTACGCGTACAAATATTTGGCAAGCCATCAGATTTTGGAAACAAAGGCAGCTGAGGGGAGGATCATTGCATGCATTTAAACAAGGTATGTATCAGATGCTTTCCTTTGTGGGGGCGTGCAAAGCAAGAAGAGAATGTATTGAAAAGGAAAGGAACATTTTAAGGTGAAAAGCTTTGGATCCGATGGCAACGTGCAGCCAAGTATGGAAGGTTTGCACCGACGTAGACGGCAAGGGTTCCGCCTCTTGACTATATATACGTGAGGATCCTTGCAACCAAGGGAAAAAAGGAGCCAGGGAACACAAATGAGAGGGGACGGAAGCTAGCCGGGTGAGACGCGCCCACGGCGGCAGCGTGTACGGTAGGCCGGCTCAAGAGGGTGCAAGTACACATGCGAGAAGACCGGCGAGAGGACGTGGCGATGGCAATGGAGCATCTTGCGATGCATGGCACATGCAAGGGCACGGCGCTGAGGTGCTCTGCACTTCAATGACTAGTTTCTTTTATATTCTTATTAATACAGATCGCATCAAGAAAAGCCAAGCAAGAAACACTCGAGGAAAGAAGGGCACCCAAGCAGAGGAACGCAGCCGGCCAAACCCACGCAGCGACGCGCCCCTGGAGGCAGCATAAAGGAGGTCAGAGGATACACCGGTGGCGGCGCGTGCGCAAAGAGGAGGCACCAGGAGACGCATCTGGCCAAACAGCCAAGAAAAGCTCGCGGCGGTCGCGGCCAATTGAAGAAGCTAACGCACCATGTCTTCTTTATGGTACGTACTTTTTCTTTTCATGTATCAGGTGACGGGGACGACGCTACCAGCGGAGAAGGCCGTGGATGACGAGGCACCCTTCTCGTACCATGTGTTGGTGGCCGCGGATGATGAGGCGCTCTTCTCGTACCATGCGTTGGTGGCCGCGGATGATGTGGCACTCTTCTCGTACCAGATGCAATGGAGACATATATCGACACCGCCAGGACCGTCGTCTACATCATCAAGCCGGTGCCAAAGGATGGAGGCGTGGAACTCGCCAGGATGGCGCCAATCTTTAAGATGGTGCCGCGGAGGATGGCGACACGGAGCTCGCCAAGACGACGCCCGTCATTTTCTTCATCAACCCAGGTGTCGCGGAGGATCGCGGCATGGAGTTTCATCAAGCTGGAGCCCGAAGGCATGGAGCACGTAGGGATGGTGCCGCGTGTCGCGGAGGATGGCGAGACAGAGCTCACTAGGACGACGCCCGTCATCTTCTTCATCAAGCCGGCGCTATGGAGGACGAAGGCGTGGAGGCTCGGGACGATGGCGCCACGGAGTTCGCCAAGATGACGCTAATGTCAACAGCATCAACCTGGTGCCGCAAGGATCATGACAGGGAGCTCACAAGAAGGACGCCCGCCATCCACTTCATCATGCTGGAGGTAGAGGACGAAGGCGTGGTGCCCATTGAGGATGCCGCCGACATCTACTTCGTCAAGATGGAGCCCGAAGGCTCGGAGCATGTAGGGATGGTGCCACGTGCCGCTGAGGATGGCGAGACGGAGCTCTCTAGGACGACGCCTGTCATCTTCTTCATCAAGTCAGCGCCATGGGGGACAAAGGCGTGGAGGCTCGCAATGATGCCGCCACCGTGCCGCCTTGGATGGCGGCGCGGAGCTCGCCAAGACGACGCCCAGCGCCAACACCTGGTACCGTGGAGAATGACGGCGTGGAGCTCGCAAGGAGGACACCATTAATGTCTAACATCATCAAGTTGGACCGGAAGCATGGAGCTCGCGGGACAGCACCACCAAGTCTACCTCGTCAAGATGGAGCCCGCGACACGGAGCCAAGAAGATAACACACAAACCCTTTGTGTTGTCCATGACCCGGAGGAGAAGATGGTGCTACATGATGGTCTCCACGGCCCGGACCCCATGAAGATGAGGCGTGATGGCGAGGAGGCAATGTGACTTTGTCAAACACTAACTTCCGATGGCCCCGTGAGGCAGTGCCCTTGTCTTGGAGGACCTCCATAAACACGGCGTCCAACCAAGACGAGGCGTCAACCACACCGGCACTGCCGATACGAGCAAGCGTTGGTTTTACACCGACGCCGGTCTCCATAAGAATACTCCCGCGAGGCGAACCCCTTGCATACCTGATGAAGCCGTTACATCGTAAAGAAGTCCGAGCTGAGCAGGAGCGATGCAACTTCAACACCGACTACATCAACGTTGTCAAGACCGACGAGGTGCGACGGCGCGGGCGAACGTGGCCAACACAAAGCCATGTTTTGAGCCGCACGTGTACCGACGAGGACACGGGCTTTGCCGCCGCCCACACCATACACACACACCATCAGCATCATGCATGGAGAACGCAAATCGAAGACGACGAAGACGACCACATGGCTTAATCGGAGGTATCTCACGGAGCAACCCGCGGGAGTAATTAACCGGGAGCTTTTCGAGGCCCCGGGAACCAGGAGACCGCACATCACCATAGTCAGGCAAGCCGCGCTAGTAGGCCACGGAGCGCATTCCTTTTTTTATGGGATCTTGTAATTTTGTTTATCCGATGAGATTAATGAAATACTTGTTTCCCATACCATGTTTTTGTGTACTATGTACACTCGCACGCCCGCACACTTTTCTTTTCCCCGACGCATGAGAGAAATCAAACTCCCCCTCTTCCCTTCATCCGGAGCATTTTAAGATTTTTCTCGTGTCAAACAGAGCGCTCCGCGAAAAACCATTCCAACATGGCCGACCGTCGCAGCTCTTCTACTTGCCCTCCTCGCTCCAAGTCGGGGGATTGGGGAGAGTGTTCAGTTCCTCATACCCGTTTGATAAAGCTACAAACCCAAGGGTTTCTCCCACGGCGTTCATGGTCCTTGTCCGAGCCGGAATAGCTACTTATGATGGAGGGGAACAAGCAGAGGGATCCCCAAACCCATCTCCAGAGGAGCGCGTATGCCTCATCCCGCATCTGCTAAGGGGCGTCGGGTTTCCTATCCACCCGTTTCTTCGCGGGCTCCTGGATTTCTACGGCCTCCAGTTGCACGACCTCACCCCTGCCTCCATTCTACACATAGTGGGGTACGTCGCACTTTGCGAGCTATTTTTAGGCTGCAAACCTCACTTCGGTTTATGGAGGAAGCTGTTCTGCCTTGTTCCCCGCGCCCAGCGAGAATCCCTATGCCAAGTGGGCGGGGCCGAAGTATGGCGTATTGCCGAGACCGGATACCTGTCCGACACTCCCGGGAAGGCACCAGAAAACTGGCCTTCGGAATGGTTCTACATTGATGATGTTCCCCTTCCGGATCCAGTCCGGACAGGTCTCCCCCAGTTTAGTAACGCCCCGCCGAAGGCACGCCTAAGATGGCGCTCCCAGGGCCCTCAAGAAGAGGATACGAGGGAAATACACTTCCTGATGAACAGGATAAAGTTACTGGCCAAATCCGAACTAACGATAGTCGAGGTCATGGCGATATGCATAAGGCGGGGAGTGCAACCGCTTCAATATAGGGGGAAGCCCATGTGGCACTTCAACTGGGAAGACGACGCCACCCGTTGTGGTCGTAAGGGTCAGGACTCCGCCAATGCTTTGGCAAGGATATTATCCTATTTATACAAAGGAGAAGAGGAGGAATTCCTTCGCATTAAAAGCGGGACGGATTCTCCATGTACAACCCCCCAGAGTGGGTAAGTTGCCATTCTTTTCCCTGCTTCACTTACTTTAGCATCCTTTTGCTAGGATTACTTGCATCAATGCTTTCGAGCAGGAACTGAGGAGGGCCGTAGAAGGAATCTTTAGCCCCTCCTCGCAACCATAGGACCACGGAAGGGCCCTAGATCCGGGACTCAAAGAAGATCCGGATATCACTGTGGAGCTTGTCAACGGGGTATTTTATCAAGCGAGTTGGGATGGCGCCTTAGTGTCCATTACGACCGACTATCCTGGACTGCTCCCTGCGTCGCGTGTAAGCCGAACTAAAAACCCTATCAACCGAAGACGACTCCCCTTAGGTATTATGATTTACCCTTGAGGCGTTGTACTATTTGCAGAGATGACGGTCGGACCGAGGGGCCGAGCCCCAAGGGACTCGTCAACCGCGGGCGTCCGGATCGGGCAGTCTCAAGAGGAAGGCGGTGAGGGTTGACACACTGCTGCAGAGGTAAAGTAATAACCTGTCCTACGATTATAGAATTTGAAATATGACAGCGCCCTTTGTGTCTGGCAGGAAGAGGAACAGCCGGACTATATCTGGGGATCCCACCAATCACGCCTCCACCAGCCGGGTTCCAGAACCGGCTTCGAGGGCGGAGGCGGACACGGGGCCAGTACCGCATAGTTCCCCGACGGAGGATGCGGATATGTGTTCGGCCACGAACTCCAAAGTGGAGAGCGCCATGAATCACCGGCGCCGGACGGCCGTGCTTCAGAACAACATCTTTTCCGAAGAGGCTTTTAATGCCTTCAGTTCGGCGGATGCATACGTCCAAGCTGCTCGAGGCGGGCTTGCCCAAGCGACGAACCAGTATACCAAAGATATACAGGTAAGAAATATTTGATAAGCATGTATAACAGTAGCCCCTAAGACTTGGAATAGTTGGGACAACTGTTTGAAGGATCAATATATGCACAGGTCCTTGTGGACAAGAATGAACAATTGGCTCGAGAGCTGGAGGCATGTAAGGCCCAGCTGATGGCCCGGTTGCTCAGTTAGAGGAATCCCAGAAGCTCCCCTCTGGTAGTATTTGTCTCAATTGTACGCAGATGTACCAGTTAGTAAATGGCTGGTGTGATTAGTCTAACAGAAATTATGCAGACAATCCCGGGGTGAATCCGGAGGGCGTAACGGATGACGACTCACATCTCAAAAGGCAGCTAAAGGCTGGCGAGCGCATCCTTACGCAAGTGACGCAAGAGAAGAACAAGCTACAAGATGCCAATATTCGGCTGGACATGGAATTAAAGGACGTCCGTGCTCAACTGGCGGACTCCGTGAAGGAAACAAAAGGCTTCGGCGCGGCATTTATGGTAAGTGCTCAAACGAACTGTATGATAGTTCGGCGAGGAAGTATGTTGAAAGGATTTATCTTGCAAGAATGTTAACGGGTCGCCCTGAGGAGGAGATGCCCACATCTGCGAGTGATTTGCTGCAAGAACTTTCGCAATTGCACGAGCGCACTCGGCGGGTGATGCACGGCGTTGCTCAGGCCTTGTGGCCATCAAGCCTCCTGCCGAATGGCATGGGGGAGCTTACGGACCTGCTTCAAGGATCCCGGTGGCGCTTCCGTCTGTGGAAGATATCAGCCTGCCAACAAGGTGCGAGAGAAGCCTGGGCGATGGTGAAGACGCGCTACACCAAGCTGGACCCGAACCATATGGCCGAAGTAGGACCGGCGGGGCCCGATGGGCAAGAAATTCCCGTGAGTCTGGTATATGACCAGGTTGCGTTAGCCGCTAAGTATTCTCAATAAGATTGTAGGCTAGATAGCCTGTTAGATGGTATAGAGGAGGAATATAGTCAGTCCCAGTGACTGTGTAATTTAATTGGCATAAGTAGCCCCTAGCTGGATTAAAATCATTTGTCATGGCGGACCTTTTGGCTTCAGCCCCTAGATCCTACAGTCCGGGGTGTGTCCGAATACTCGCTCAGTTATACAAAAACCGGGGTATGCATGGAGACCCGGCATAGGGGTCATAAGTGCTTGAACAGACAAGTACCCAACTAGTTATGTTATATTACATGGATAGCAAGAAACATCTTCCAGGGAGAATTGTTCCATTAGGGGTTCCTTTCCCTGGGTATGCATGTGTCGATGTACATGTCCGGACTGCAAACGATGGCGCAGGATACAAAACGTCTGCCGTTTTTTTTGTAACCAACGAATACATCCTTTGTTCACCGATCGAATATTCTCTTAAGGAAAATAGCTTTCGGCTTCACCCAGTCCGAGGTACACATCCGGCTGAACCGCCAGTAACAATCGCAGAGGTGCTCCCCTTATGCCCTAGCCAAATTAACGGGAACGTAGGGCATAAACACAAGAGCCAGGCAACCTAGCTTGGCCACATCTTAAGTCATATCGATGCATATATGGTGAAGAAAAGGCACATATGGGAAAAGAATGCATATGCGATGGGCAAAAAGCCATTTAAAGTAATTATGTCTAGCTTCCGAATAGGAAGCCCCCAGGTATAGCTTACACACATAGTACGGCCTGAGTGATCCGGGAGTCTGCACTTTATTAAATACTTTGTGTGAAGAGAAAAAAGGGTCGAGAAAGGAGAGAAAAGGGGTGGAGCATAATTAAAAAGGAGGGGTAAGGAGACGAACACAGAGTTCAGCGTTAGGCGTAGAATCTCCGGAGTCTGGCCGCGTTCCATGGGTTCAGCTCGAGTCTGTTATCGGATGCATTACGTAAACGGTACGCTCCTCCGGTGAGAACTTTGTCAATGACGAAGGGACCTTCCCACTTGGGTTTGAGTTTGTCCTTCTTCTTCTCCGGTAGGCGTAGAACGAGCTCGCCAATATTGTAAGTTTTGGCCCGCACTTCTCTGCTTTGATATCGTCGAGCCTGCTGTTGATAGAATGCAGAACGGGCTTTTGCAACATCGCGCTCCTCCTCCAGGGCTTCCAAGTTATCCTGTCGATCTAACTCGGCTTCCTTCTCTTCGTATATGCGTATGCGTGGAGAATCATGTATTATGTCGCAGGGTAGTACTGCTTCCGCACTGTACACCATAAAAATGGTGTATATCCGTTGTGCGATTCGGTGTGGTCCGCAGCCCCCATAGTACGGAGTCGAGCCCCTCTACCCAGTGTGTATCCGATTCTGTTAAAGATCGCACTAGTCTGGGTTTGATGCCGCTCATGATGAGACCATTTGCCCGTTCGACCTGGCCGTTTGTTTGGGGGTGGTAGACAGAAGCATAGTCAAGCTTAACGCCCATTTTGTCGCACCAAGTTTTCACTTCATTGGCTGTGAAATTTGAGCCATTATCAGTGATGATGCTATGGGGGACACCGTACCGGTGTACGACCCCGGATATGAAGTCTATCACAGGTCCGGATTCGGCCGTTTTAACTGGTTTGGCTTCTATCCATTTGGTGAACTTGTCCACCATGACCAATAAGTATTTTTTCTTATGGCTTCCCCCTTTAAGAGGTCCGATCATATCCAGCACCCAGACCACGAAGTGCCAAGTTATGGGGATTGTTTGGAGAGCGGTAGGGGGCATATGACTCTGATTGGCGAAGAGCTGGCAACCGACGCAATGTTGGACAAGGTCCTATGCGTCTGCTCGGGCCGTCAGCCAATAGAAGCATGTACGGAAGGCCTTGCTGACTAGCGCTCGAGCCGCGGCATGGTGTCCGCCTAGTCCGGCATGGATTTTAGCCCAGAGTTGCCGCCCTTCCTCTTCGGAGATGCAACTTTGGAGCACTCCGGTCGCGCTTTTCTTATAGAGTTCCCCTTCGTGGACCTTGTAAGCTTTAGAATGCCGGACTATGCAGCGTGCGTCCTTTTTGTCTTCGGGGAGCTCCTGCCTATTTAGGTAGGCCAGGAAAGGCTCGGTCTACGGGGCAATTACAGCCATGATTTCATGGGCCGAAGATGTTATTTCGGTGGCAGAGCCTCCGATTGTGTCGGATGGTTCGGAATCTGGGTGTGTGTTCGGATCCGTACTGGTGTTGCCGGACTCCCCTGCCCATACTACGGACGGCTTGAACAACCCTTCCAGGAATATGTTAGGTGGGACAGGGTCGCGTTTGGCGCCGATGCGGGCGAGGACGTTCGCCGCTTGATTTTTTTTCTCGAGCCACATGGTGGAATTCGAGCCCCTCGAACCGAGCTGACATTTTGAGCAGGGCATTGCGGTAGGCTGCCATTTTCGGATCCTTGGCATCAAAGTCTCCGTTTATTTTTGATATTGCGAGGTTTGAATCCCCGCGCACTTCTAGGCGTTGGATGCCCATTGAGACTGCCATGCGAAGACCGTGCAACAGCGCCTCGTATTCGGCTGCATTGTTAGAGTCTGTGTATAATATTTGTAGGACATACTGGACCGTTTCTCCGGTGGGAGACGTCAGGACTACCCCTGCTCCCAATCCGGCCAGCATTTTGGAGCCGTCGAAGTGCATGATCCAGTTGGAGTACGCGCCGTACTCTTTAGGGAGTTCGACTTCTGTCCATTCAGCGACAAAGTCAGCCAGTACTTGCGACTTAATGGCTCGCCGTGGTTTGTATATTATGTCGAACGGCAGGAGCTCGATAGCCCATTTAGCAATCTGGCCCGTAGCGTCGTGGTTATTAATTATGTCATTGAGTGGTACTTTGGAGGCCACCGTAATCGAACAATCTTGAAAGTAGTGTCGCAGCTTCCGGGATGCCATGAAGACCGCGTATGCTATTTTTTGATAGTGTGGGTATCGGGATTTGAATGGGGTGAGGTCCGTGGATACGTAATAAACCGGCTTTTGAAGCGGGAATTTGTATCCGTCCACCTCTCGCTCGACGACGAGCACTGCGCTTACCACTTGATGTGTTCCAGCTATGTATAATAGCATAGGTTCACCGGTATTTGGCGCTGTTAGGACTGGATTACTGGCCAATAAGGTCTTTATTTCATCTAGTCCGGCTGCGGCTGCATCCGTCCACACGAAGTGTTCGGTGTGCCGAAGGAGGTGGTAAAGAGGCAATGCCTTTTCTCCTAACCTGGATATAAAGCGGCTCAAAGCGGCCACGCATCCAGCTAGTTTCTGGATGGGCTTGAGGTCTGTTGGTATAGCCAACTGCGACAGAGCTCGGATTTTTGCCGAATTCGCTTCAATTCCTCTATTGGAAACAATGAAGCCCAGCAGCTTCCCCGAAGGGACGCCAAAACCACATTTTTCCGGATTCAACTTAATGTCGTATGTCCGGAGGTTATCGAATGTAAGCCTCAAGTCGTCTATTAGGGTTTTGACGTGTCTTGTTTTTAGGACCACATCGTCCACATATGCTTCTACTGTTTTGCCGATTTGTTTTTCCAGGCATGTTTGAATCATGCGTTGATAAGTTGCGCCGGCATTCTTAAGCCCGAAAGGCATAGTGTTGAAGCAAAAAGGGCCATATGGCGTTAGGAAGGCTGTTGCAGGTTGGTCGGACTCTGCCATCTTTATTTGATGGTATCCAGAGTATGCGTCGAGAAAACGCAGCGAGTCGTGTCCAGCTGTGGCATCGTTGATTTGATCAATGTGAGGGAGGGGAAAGGGATCCTTGGGGCAAGCCTTGTTGAGGTCTTTAAATTCGACACATAGGCGCCAGGATTTGTCCTTCTTTGGTCCATCACCAAATTTGCAAGCCAATCCGGATGTTTAATATCTCTGATGAATCCGGCCTCGAGTAGCTTGGCTAGCTCTTCCGCCATTGCTTGTCGTTTGGGCTCTGATAATCACCTTAGGGTCTGTTTGACAGGTTTGTATGCCTTTAGTATGTTAAGGCTATGCTCGGCCAATCCACGCGGGATGCCCGGCATGTCTAATGGGTGCCAGGCAAAAATATCCCAATTCTCACGTAACAAGTCCCGTAGTGTGGCGTCTATTGCGGGGCTCAACTGTGTCCTGATGGAAGCTGTCTTCATGGGGTCCATTGGATGGACTTGGAACTTGACTATTTTGTCTACGGGTTTAAATGAGGTGGACTTGGGTCGCTTGTCGAGTATCACATCGTCCCTCCATGGTGGCCTATAGCATTGTTAATTCTTCAGCTGCTAGGGCTTCGGATAATGCTTCCAGGGCCAGTGCCGCGGTTTTATTTTCGGCGTGGAGTGCGACGTCCGGATCACTGGGTAGAGTGATGATTCCATTGGGCCCGGGCATTTTAAGCTTCATGTACCCGTAATGGGGTATGGCTTGAAAGCTTGTGAATGCGTCCCGCCCCAAAAGGGCGTGGTATCCGCTGCTAAAAGGGGCCACATGGAATGTGATTTCTTCGGACCTGTAATTTTCCGGAGTGCCGAACACCACATCGAGTGTGATTATTCCCGTACACCGTGCTTCCCGACTGGGGATGATTCCCCTGAAGGTGGTGCCGCTTTTCTCAATGCGGCTTTTATCAATTTCCATTTTGTTGAGCGTTTCTTCATAGATCAAGTTCAGTCCACTTCTGCCATCCATGAGTACCTTAGTGAGCCGGAAGCCATCCACGATTGGGCTAAGGACCAGGGCGGCCGGTGCCCGGACAGTCTGGAATCGAGGCTCATCACTGGCATTGAAAGTTATAGCAGCGTCATTCCAGGGGTTTGTCTTTGCCACCTGGAAAATTTTGGCGGAGCTTTGATGAGCTCGCTTGCGCCTATTGTTCGAGGCGAAAGTCTCAAAGACAGTCAATACCGCATTGTGTTTGTTGGCGGGATGTTGTTCTGCTTTATGGCTTGCGAGAAGGTCCTCGCCACCTTTTGCAACCTGCCGGAGTATCCAACATGCTCTAAGGCTATGGGTTGGTGTCGTGTCTGGAGTGCTATGGAGTTTACATGGTCCATTGAGCCATTCTTCCAATACAGTTCCCTGCCCAGGGGTGTACTTTGGTCTCTTGGGGACAGGATTGGCCGGCTTGCAGGAGTTCGCCCGTTTAGTTCGGACAAAGGTCTTCGTGAGAGCCATACTATCCCAAAATTCAGTTTGGGTTTTCCAGGCGCTTTCAATCGCACGGTACTTCTGTACTATGATTGCCAAATCCGCGACGCATACTATGTCACAACGGCTTATAGCATTCAGGAGTCCTTTGTCCATGTAGTTTTTGCAAAAGAGTAAGACTATATTCTCCTCCCGACAGTCCTTGACCTTGTTAAGCACAAGGAGGAATCTGGCACAGTAGCGATGTATAGTCTCCTGGGGCTCTTGCCAGATGCGGGAGAGGCGGTTTATGTCCTTGTAGGTGTTGTTAGCTGAATCCGGATTCTGATCCGATCTAACACCCAGGGGCGCGGGAAGCTCCGAGACCGACAGCTCGGGATTCGGGGTATCGCCCCATTTCTTCGGCCCAATGCCCGATTCTAAGTCCGGGACCTGGGTCATGTCTCCCTCTGAGTAGGTTTTCGGCTCAAAGAGTCTGGTGATCCAGACATGATTCATCCTCAAAGTCGAGGGACGGTCCGTGTGAGGCTCCTCCACTATCGCTATCTCATGGGTGGCCGGCGGGGATCTAATGTCCCTCTTATCGGGTTTGAGCCAGATTCGGTCGTAGTCTGTAGCGACTCCCAGAGCGGCGATGCGATCCAAGAGTTCATTGAGGGAGGAGAGCTCCATTGGATCCATCTGTTCGGCGAGTTCCGAACTAACGCGAAGGTTATGATTGATGACCCGAGAGGCCATCGTCGGTGCTACCGCCGACGGGGCGGCCATTATGAAGCCGCCAAGTCGGAGAGTTTGTCCCACAACCAAGGCTCCTTCCGAGGTGAAGTCGTCCTTGATGACGATACAAGCCATCAAGCCTTGCTGCGACAACACAGAGGAACTCTCAATGAAGGCACCAATGTCGGTGTCAAAATCGGCGGATCTCGGGTAGGGGGTCCTGATCTGTGTGTCAAGGCTGATGGTAACAGGAAGCAAGGGACACAGATGTTTACCCAGGTTCAGTCCCTCTCGATGGAGGTAAAACCCTACTTCCTGCTTGATTAATATTGATGATATGGGTAGTACAAGAGTAGATCTACCACGAGATCGTAGAGGCTAAACCCTAGAAGCTAGCCTATGATGGTATGATAGTAATTGTGATCGGCCTTCTAAGGACCAACCTCTCCGGTTTATATAGAAACCACAGAGGGCTAGGATTTACATGGAGTCGGTTACAAGAAAGGAAACACAATATCCGGATCGCCAAGCTTGCCTTCCACGCCAAGGAGAGTCCCATCCGGACACGGGCCGAAGTCCTGAGTCTTGTATCTTCACGCTTCAATAGTCCGGATGTTGCACACAGTCCGGCTATCCGTATACCCCCTAATCCAGGACTCCCTCACTCCCCTCCTCTGCAAGGTAGAACTCCGCAGCATATGATACGCTGCGTGGCAGATCTGCAAATGCCCCTGGAGAGCTCCAAATCTGGGTCAGTAAAAGAAACGTCTCCTCCACATGCTTGCTTTGCATAAAGAATGTCTCACCCGCCGCAATCTTCTTGGCGCCTGGATTTCTTGCTGGGCCTTTTCAGCTTCGGCCTTGGCATCTTTCATGCCCAATAGGGCCTTCGCAAGTTCAGACTCCTTCATCTCTAAGTCACGCTCCAAGGACTCGAACTTCTTGCCGAGCTCCTAGAGCTCTTGCTGTACCTCGCCCACCCTAGCATTTTTCTTTTCATGCTCAATGCGCTTCATGGCCGCCTTGTCTTTGGCCTCGGATAGCGCTTTCTTCAAGGACGCCACTTCGGTCGTGGCCCCTATTACACAATGATGACGCTTTTCCAATAGCTTCATCAATTTTGTCTATTCTTTATGACATGTGAACGGGGTATCACTCACCTTTATTCTCTTCGAGCTGCCTCTTCGTGAGGCCGAGCTCTCCCTGGGCCTGCTCCAGGTCACGTTTGAGTCCGGCGACCTCGGCTGTGCGGGCAGCAGCAGCAAGCAGCACTGCGTGCTTATTCACATATACACCTACTATTAGACTCCTGCGGATTATAATTGACCCTCCGTTTGGCTTTTCTTTCCGAACACCAAACAGAGTATCAGGGGCTATTACCTATCGGATGATAATTTCACACATTTTTGATTACTTACCTCAAAGCCTGTCAGGAGGCTGGTGCAGGCTTCGGTTAGTCCGCTCTTGGCGGACCGAACCTTCTGAATCACTGCACTCATAAGAGTACGGTGCTCTTCATCCATGGAAGCACCGCAAAGCGCTTCCAACAGACTATCCGACGCCTCTGGCATAATGGAAGTCATCAGCACGGACGGCTCGCCCTCCTTAGCGAGGGGCCGCCTGCCCGAATCCGGAACCATTCGAGGTTCCGGTACAGTATCCGGCTGAGAGCCCGGCTTGCTACGGCTCTCGTGGCACAATCCGCGGGGATATTATACCCCGTGTGCCCGACGTCTAGAATTTCGCCTTGGGTCGTCTTCAGAGTCGCCTCCCCATCCTCTGGGAGCCTTTGGGACAACACCTCCGTGTCATCCGCAGGCCGAGGGGAGGTGGCCATTGGGAGCGAGTTCATCGCCGAATCGCTCAAAGACCCATCCGAAGAGGATACCTCGGGATGGACCCTGGCCGGACTGCATATGCGTGTTCGGCGTTATTACAGACTATGAAGCAAAGTCGCACTAAAATACAATAGAGTGTGG
This sequence comes from Triticum dicoccoides, assembly GCF_002162155.2. Lineage (NCBI taxonomy): Eukaryota > Viridiplantae > Streptophyta > Magnoliopsida > Poales > Poaceae > Triticum > Triticum dicoccoides. The sequence goes on along the minus strand of NC_041387.1, from coordinate 198,139,472 downwards.
ATACTTATGATCTTACCAAGGGCTTCCCACTGGGCAGCCACTCCTCCTCGCTATAGTCGGCCGTGGTGGAGTAATCCGGAAGGGACGCGTTTCCCTTCTTGGGTGTCCTGGCCTCCCCCTCTGGGGCGGCTTTCTTCTTCTTCTCCTCCCAGTGCGGGGAGGCGGAGTTTCCTCATGTTTCCCCCCGCTTCCATGGGAGGAATCTGCCTTGTCGTCTTCGTACGACGAGTTTATGACGACCTTGCGCCGGGGACCCTTCCTGGTCCCCTGGGCCGCCTTCTTAGGCCCTTCGGCCTCCCCGGACGGGGCGGCCCCTTATTTTTCCTCCTCCCCTTTGGGGGAGGAGTGTGCCTCGTCGTCTTCGGATGAGGCGTCCGGTACGACCTTACGCCGGAGACCCTTCCTGGTCCCCGGGGCCTTCTTTTCGGCCTTCTTTTCCGGCACCTTCTAGGGCGCCGGGACTAGCAACTCCGTCAGGAGAGCGTCTGCTGAACCTTCTGGCAGTGGAGCCGCACAGTCAATCCGCTCCGCCGTCTCCACATACTCCTGATTAAGTACACAAGATGACTTAAGATCCTCCCATGAGTACGCTGAAAAGAAAACTACATCTGGTGATAGTTAGAAAACTCACCAGATGGGGGAGCCGCGTGGCGTGAAGTCCGCGGTCCTCGGATGTGGGAGGAGGTATTTCGGAGGCCTTGAACAACACCTTCCACGCGTCCTTGTGGGTCATGCCGTAGAGCTCTCGAAATGTCTGGTGTTCGGCCGAGACGAACTCCCATAGATTAAATGCCCGTCTTTGGCACGGAAGAATTCGGCGGACAAGCATGACCTAGACCATGTTGACAAGCTTAATTTTCTTGTCCATCATATTCTTGATGCAGTTCTGAAGTCTGGTCAGCTCCGCAGGCTCACCACAGGCCAGGCCCTTCTTCTCCCAGGAGGTGAGCCGCATGGGAATTCCAGATCGGAAGTCGGGGGCCGCTGCCCAGTTAGCGTCGCGTGGCTCGATGATGTAGAACCACCCTGATTGCCACCCCTTTATAGTCTCCGCTAAGGAGCCATCGAGCCAGGTAACATTGGGCATCCTGCCCACCATGGCGCCTCCGCACTCTGCTTGCTGGCCGCTCACGATCTTCGGCTTCACGCAAAATATTCGTAGCCACAAGACGAAGTGAGGCTTGATGCGGAGGAAGGCCTCGCACACGACGATAAACGCGGAGATGTTGAGAACAAAATTTGGGGCTAGATCATGGAAGTCTAGCCCGTAGTAAAACATGAGCTTGCGGACGAAGGGATGAAGTGGAAATCCCAGTCCACGGACGAAGTGGGTGAGAAACACGACCCTCTCGTGGGGTCCTGGAGTTGGAGTGATCTGCCCTGCGTCCGGTAGCCGGTGCGCGATATCTGCAGCCAAGTATCCGGCCGCCCGGAGCTTTGTGACATGCTCCTCCTTGACGGTGGAGGCCACCCACTTGCCTCCTGCTCCAAACATGTTTGGTTGTGCGGAGGAGGTGTGAACTAGGGCGCTGGAGCTCGAGGGGGCAAGAATGGATAAGCGAAGGAGGAAGAAGGCGTGGGTAAAAATGAGGAATCCTTATCCCTTTATAGAGGCGACAAAAATGGTGCGCTTCCCCACTTGCCCGTTGAGGGTCGCTTATTTCCCAAGCGCCGCGGTTGATGGCGTGGTTGGGTTATCCATACCTATATTGATGGGAATCCCGTGATAAGGGGACATGATCTCTGCTTTGACAAGACGTGCCGAGGAAACCGCCTCTCAATATGCGCTATGGTTGGTTGTGGGAAAATGGCTCGAATAATGACCCGACCGTAGTGTCATGTCACATTGTCTAAAGTTGTCAGCAGATTACATTTGTGAAATATCATTCTCTCTATGGTGGTATCTGAAGATCGTCTTGCAGATCCGGACACGATTTAAGTGTTCGATAATTACTTTGGAGTATTCGGAGATGGAACCCGCCTTGCAATGCCTAAGACAAAACTGCGTGCTGGACTCATCGTCATTGAAGCCTGGTTCAGGGGCTACTAAGGGAGTCCTGGATTAGGGGGTATTTAGACAGCCGGACTATAAACTTTGGCCGGACTGATGGATCATGAAGATACAAGACTCAAGACTTTGTCCCGTGTCCGGATGGGACTCTCCTTTGCGTGGAAGACAAGCTTGGCGATCCGGATATTATATTTCCTTCTTTGTAACCAACTCCATGTAAACTGTAGCCCTCTCCGGTGTCTATATAAACCGGAGGGTTTAGTCCTTAGAGACACAATGATAATCATCATAGGCTAGCTTCTAGGGTTTAGTCTCTACGATCTCGTGGTAGATCAACTCTTGTAACACTCATATCATCAATATCAATCAAGCAGGAAGTAGGGTTTTACCTCCATCAAGAGGGCCCGAACCTGGGTAAAAAATCGTGTCCCTTGCCTCCTATTACCATTAGCCTTAGACGCACAGATCGGAACCCAGCAGCTTGCATCGTGATGGTGTAGATGCTGAGGAACTCTGACGGGTGAGTCTTGCCGTTGTACTTCTCGCCAACGTCGGGCTTGAACCTATGGTGGGAGGGCCACTGGAACTGCCGCAACTCACGGGTGAAAGCCGGACAACCCACCTCGTAGGGTAGACCACCGTAGCCTCCCGGCGCTGGGTGGTCCGTAGCGGGCCCGGCCCGCCTGTCCAACTGGTGGCCCACATCACATCGGTGCTCGATGGTAGTTCGAGCGTCCTCATGAACCAGCTCTTGAAGGACTCGACGCTGATCGCGGTTGGTTCGCAGGTTGCACGACGCGATGGAGATATCATCACGAGTGTCGTCGCAACGGACCGACGCCCGGGGTGGCCGGGATGGCGGTGGGGAGTGCACCGTGGCCGCATCGCCTCCGGCACGGCCTCTGCTGGCCTGCGGTGGCCCGGCGGAGTGACGGCCTACGGGTCCCGCCGGCCGCAACTCATTATTGTTGGAGATGCCGACGAGGCTCTGGACGGTGGCCCACCATTCGTCGAGCTTCTCCGCGGCGGGCGGAAAATCGAGGAGCCGCTGCGCGCGTGCTAGGGCTTCCACTGGCGTGGGCGGCAGCGAAAGCTGGATGGACCGCGATGTGCCTCAACTTCTAACCATGTTAGAAGGAGCGGCGTCATGGCCCTGCAGCCGTTCGCCAGCTCCGTCAACACCTCGGCGCGCATGCTGGCCCTCCTCATCATGTGATGGGCGGACGGGACTATTCCCTGGGCGGCGCGCAGGGTCAACGGCAGGGTGACGCTGCTCATCACGCACAACCTGAGAAGAGCGCGCCGTGGGCGCCGGTGTTGGCGTCTTGGAGGTAGCCGTGCCGCCATCTGGCGGGATGGCGATGCCCCTGGAGGGCCCCGCGCCGCCTGCGGGGAGCCCGACTCCGTCTCTGGAGCCCGCGACTGGTGGCTCGTCGCCTAGCACGCTAACGACGCCACTCGCCATGTTTGGACCGCCAGGGTGATGTGGATGTTCGCGGGCCGCGCCACGGGTTCTCTCCACGACTGGCCCGCTACTGGTCCGCACCAGTACTGGCAACCGGGTCCCGGACGAACAGATCACCGTGGTCGTCTTCTTCTTAGGAGCCATGGCGATGAAGAATAGCTAGGTCAACTACTAGATCAGATTCTCACAATTGCGCGTCCCCTACCTGGAGCGCCAAAGATGTCGGTGGGAAACGACACCTATGGGATCACTGGAATCTCTACTACGGCTGCGGGGCGCGGGGATAATGAGAAGAGTAGGACTAGTAGATAGCACAAAGGGGATTCACCCAGGTTCGGGCTGCAAAGATGCGTAAAACCCTATGATCCTGCTTTGGTGGATGTATTTGGTGTTCTTGAGATCTTGAACTAGCTCTGGGTGCTGCCAGGTTCGAAAGAGCCGAATCCTTCTCTAGTGCACCATGGGCTTCCTTTTATAGGGGAAAGGGGCTGCCGCAGTGGTACACAGGAGGTGGAAAGTGCTACAGCGTTGTGAGCTTATCATTGGTCTTACAGGACAAAGTGCATTTAACGCGAGGCTTAGGTGTCCCTTCACTTTATCGGGGATGGGAGCAAGGCCCATCCCGTCCGTCGCCACTCCTCCTTGCTTTGACACGCGCCCTGGCCAGCGATGCATGCGGTGCCATGTAGGCATGCAAGCAGCTGAGGTGGCGCGGTGGTGGAGCTTCCATGAAGGGCTGCATGTCGCCACGCAGGTGCCTGCCCAGCTGGTTGGGTCGGCAGCTGCATGCGAACGGCGGCGGAGGCTTGGCTGGTGTGGGCCTAGCAGTGGCCCTGCTGGCGCGCTTGGCGAGGGCCTTGCCGGGTGGCCCGGCAAGGGTCTTGCTGCGGCACACCGTCATCCCCGGCAAGGACCTTGCCGGGGGTCTCGTGGGCTTCCTCGGTAAGAACCCTGCCGAGGATTGTTGCCTTCCTATCCTAATTTGATCTTGACTATTCTTTGTCTTCACAAAGATCTGCATGCCACCACAGAGGTGCCTCCCGAGCCCTGTCCCAATGGGTTTGTCAAGCGTTGGTGGGCTCAAAGGTGGCTCGCTCAGCTGGTTTGGGTGAGCTGCCCCGGCAAGGGTCCTTGCCGGGGAAACCTGCTTCGTCCATCCGATCTTTGTGGCGTTGGTCCTTGTCGTTGCTTTGTTTGCCTTGTGCCTTCAGCTTCTCTCCGGCTTCCCTTTCCTGCCCTGTTATGCGTGACCATGGAGGGTGGCTCTGACTGCCCGTGCACAAGTAAAGGGGTCAAAAGGAGAGCCACTACTTTTATACACCAACACACGGAGGGCGCCATGACACGGTGTGTCCTCGGCCGAAATCGACTCCCTCCCCGATTCATATTCATACATGGTGGGCGCCAAGAACAAACTCTCGTCGGCAAATATTCGGTCTATGCAAGATTACCATCCTATCCCCAACCGACTAATATTGATGTGATGTAGGAAATTTGAAACGGGGGCTAAGTTTGTAAATTTCCTCGCATTTGAGACAAGAGAGCCCCAAATACATGGTTCCCCCATTCCTCTCTACCTCCCTTTTCCCCATTCGTACTCCGTGGGCGCCAAAACACCCTCTCCACCCCACCCTCCTTCATCCGCCACCTCATCCACTGCCGTCCTCCTCCACCATGCCGGAGCTGATACCCCGACGCCGCCGTCCATTACAAGAGATCGACCTCTCTCATCCACGGCTTCGGACCGGGATCCTTGCATCCCATCCTCTCACTTCATCCTCGCAGTCGTCCACCTTGCCGGCGCCGCTCCTATGACCGTCTCGTCCACTGCGCCCTGCCGCCACCGTCTACCCTCCTAGATCTGCTTCCACACCGCCGACAGCCATCGCTACCGCAGCACCATCAAATTCTTAGCAGATGCATACATGGCGTCGCACCAGAGGCGGTACTCTTTCGTATCTGCTCAACTTATTTATCGCAACAAGAAAATAGATCGCCACTGGTTTACTCTGATTTCTTGTCTTGGTTGCGAAGTTGCCTTTGTCCGGTTTGCACCTTCAGATCCGCCATGGCACGCTCAACACTATACTCCCAATGCTTATGGTTTTCCACTTTTATATTCCACACTAGTTAAATCACAGTAGACTAAATTTCAAAATTGGGTGAGTGGATTTTTCAGAGCTTGCCGGAGTTCGCCGGAGCGAATGAAGGGGCTTCGGTGGTTGTGGGGCCTCGCCGAATGAAGAAAACTCGATGCAGGTGGGGCTTGGGGCGGGGTGGGGGTGGCGGTGGCGGAGGAACACAGGCGGTGGGGGCCGGTGGTCCAGCCGGCGGCCCATGCGGTGTTCTATATGGGAAGAATCAGAGATGAGGAAGAAGAAGGGTTAGGAGACATAGAATATTCATCCAACCGCCTAAAATGGTCGAGAGACAGCTGGGAGTTGCATTCTTAATGTGCTCTGGTTCATCATGTGTGGGCACTATGCAACCAACATTTTATTATCCAAAATCTGCTTGGTCTTTTTTACCATGTTCCTCTTTTGTTCTTCTTTAATATGTACTCTCTCCGTTCCTAGATACAAGTCTTTGTATAGATTCCACCATGGACTACATATGGAGCCAAAATGAGTGAATCTACACTCTAAAATGTATCTGGATACATCTATATGTGATCCATAGTGGAAATCTCTACCAAGACTTATATTTTGGAACGGAGGGAGTATGATAGTAGTGCAGTATGTTCCTTGTACTGAAGATGAGCAGGGACATTTGCAGTGTAGAGGTCTATACGGTCGGTTGTGATGGACACTTTGAGCCTCTTTGATTTGTAGGATTTTGTAAACATAGGAATAGGATTTGTAGTGACCATCCCACTTGAATCCTATAAGAATAGCAAGGAAATGCGGGGAGCTGTGTCGCCTTTGAGAGTTACACTGATATTAATAGTACCGCACCTTCAGTTGAAGAGAACTGGTATCCGAAGCCTTTCTAGCCGTACCGACAGTACTTGCACATATATTCCAGCAAGTTCCACTTTGTTGATTTTACTCTAATGCTTACGTTTTTCCCCGTTATATCTACACTATGATCTGTGTAGCTGCTTTGTGTCGCACTAGCAGCAGTCCACTCTTGAAGCTAAACACTGCAATGACTTACAAAATTGGCACCAAGGCATTGACTGCCATTCTGGATGCAATGAAACACGTACGCTCCCCACCTGTTGATTCTTGTTCAGAATATGATCCTAATTACTATTCTAACCACGAGGTGTCAAAGGTGGATGGCCTGTCCTATTCACCCATCAAGGTGCCTTTTCTAATTTGGCAAGGTTTTATTGATTGCGCGTATCTTGCATATGTTGTCTTGCATTTCTTCTACTTTGTGGCACCGCCATCTGCTTAGTTTACTCATCATATATGTCGAGATGCCATGCCCATCCATTATCAATACATATTCCATCTGTCATCATACCATGTTTTTTCACTCAAATGTTGTTCTTGTGCATCAGACATCAAAAAGGAAGAGGGTGATTTCCGAACCTGAAGGAGCACCAGCAAAGTCCTTGAAAAACGTGGTGGTGCCGGATAAATCAGACAGCACCCCGCTTATATTGGTTGTACAACGAGTGACACAAAACGTAGGATAGACTCCAGCAGACTGTACCCATACTTCACTGGCCACACCACTAACCCCACCACACAGGACCTGCACTCCAGCAAAAGGTATACCAATTTCATTTGCCATAGCACCAGCCGTACCGCAGAAAAATCCCACTCCAGCAAAAAGTACAGCAAGTCCACCGGCCGAAGACCTATCCCAACTGCAAAGACGGCCAATTCCTGCAGATTGGAACCCCATTCCATTTATTCCCAGTTTAAAAGACAATGCTTTCAATGTTGTTAGGGACTACGTGCATATATTCCCGTCGTGGGAAGATTATAGTGAAGACAAACACCATTTTCACATCTTCCTGTCCAACTTATGTGTAAGTGCTATTATTCATGGTTATTATTTTCCTGTTTTCTGCTGATTGAACCCATCAATGATTTACATTACATTGTTGTAACTAGGCGAGGGTCAATCTAGATAGTCATGATGAGCAAATCTTTCTTGTGCTTTTCAAGGAAGCATTGCAGCAGTATCGGTGTTACCTGAGGAAATCACACTTTGATGGCAAGTCTATAAACGAATTTCCGGTGAAGTCTCATGTGCTAAATTTAGAAGACATTGAATGGAAAAACCTTGTTATGCACTGGTCTCGTTCCCAGGATGAGGTACTGTCTATGAAATCACAAGACAATTTGAACTTCTACTTTTCCGCATGTGCATTATGGATCTTTTTTGCAGGAAATCTGCTCGAAGAAGAATTCCAGTTTGAAAAGAACGACAGGATATCGCAAATATGCTGTCCGCTGCTTTGCTTTTGTTAGCACATGTTGTCCTGTATCACTGTACTTGCATACATACCTAGTTCATTATGTGACAGCAGTATGCATGATAGCTTGCTTATCAATTGTTCGCTCCAAATTATTTGATCTGTATGAATGGTTACATTAGTGTAGAATATATCCAATGCCAATGAATTTTTTAGCTCTGCATTATTATTATAAGTACATGCTGTCCTTTATCAATGTACTTATATTGACTGGTAGTTGTTCATGTACCATCACTCTGCAACTTATTTTCCTTTGCCCTCCACTTTCTAAACACCAGATCTATATTTACTCTTACCATAAGGTTGGTAGTGAAGAAGTTTAGCTGTGCATTGCTCTTGGCTGTACCTTTTGCCTGTATTGCTGCACTTACATTTATAGCTACTTGGTTATGTAGCATCACTCTTCATCTTATCTTAAATATTCTCCATTTTTTCGTATATTATCACATCTATATTTACTCTTAACAAAATGTAGAATAAAGGCAATGCTTATGAAGAAGATTCTGTGGTAAACTTCTTGAATTTCCCCCCCTCATCAGCATGGACAAGGGCTTTATAGAGCCTGTCTTCACCAATAATGTAAGCTTGTCCTTCTCAAGCCTTCAAACTTTGTTGTGTATATTTGGTTAGGCATGACTGCAACAGCTGTTTATTTTTGGTGTTTGCATCAAATTGCATGTTTAAAGTTTATTATGTAGTTCATAAACAAAAGTTGTCCTTCTCAATTTAAGTTTCAGTTGTACAACCAAGTTCCTTCTTCATACCATGTAAATTAAACAATATAGAGCAAGTGATCTTCTTTTGCACTGCATGTATGCTTCTATTCTTCATCTGTAATCCAGTGGTGTGGTGAGCCTACCCACTACAACACAATGTCATATTCTGCAATGTCTTAACTATGAACAATGTCATATGATTCTACTATTATTTAAATCGTCTCTTTATGTGCCAATCTGAAATGGGATAAATTGATAGTACACTAACCATTGATACTTATGAGTTCTTGATCTGTAATCTAGTGGTGTCGTGAAGCTGCCAACTCCTTCACAATGTCATTTCCTGCCATGTCTTGACCTGAACAATACCATATTGTGTTAATGCAATTTTAAATTGTGTCACTTTATTCGTCAGTAAGAAACGTGATGAATTGTCAGCACTGATACTTTTATTTGCAAAACCTGTCATCTGTCGACTTGTTTATATTTCAGAGTGAGGAAGATATAAGTGTTGAACAAGCGCAGTCTCATCAGCTTGCTCAGCTGCTTGTGCTACAGCTCCCCAGCAGGACTAACCTTTCTTGAACTCTATTGAAGTGCTGTCGGTTTTGTATATTATTTTGCCGGCGAGTTTATTTGCATTGGTGGCGATCTTTGATGCCCAGTGTATGTAATCTGCTGTCTGCTTATGCTTTACTATCATAGTGGCAAACTTTGATGCCCAGTGGATGTAATATGCTGTAATTTCTTTATTGTATAGTCTAGGTTTTTTCTTATTCACGATGCTGCAGTTATTTTACTGTATATATCATGTCTTCGTAGTAAACCGGCCAAACCGTAAAATTACGGTACATAATCGGGCCGTCATGCAATCACGATGTATGATCCGCATCATGGGCCCCGTCATCTTGGTCCGTTAAAAGGCCAAAAGTAAACTGGCCCACTAGTAGATTCGGGCCTTTAATAGGCCGAGTAACCCCCGGCCCTCGTTTCGCAAGAAAACTCAATGGGCTTTTAGGAGGCTGAGAAGTAGGTTGGGCCCGAGACGTGCCGAACAGCTGACGGGCCGGCAGCAGCCCGAAATGGACCCCGGCCCATGATTGTGCGAATCAAATCACGGGATTTTAATAGGCCAAAATTGTCTTGGTCCTTGTTTGGCCCAATCAGATATCGGCTGCGAGCACGCCGGATGCAAACCGGGCCATAGTTAGACCCAACTATATGACGGGCTTTTAACAGGACGAATTTAATATAGGTCTGAAATGTTAAACGGGCCCTTAACAGGCCGAAACTAATATCAGGCCGAATTACTAAATGGGCCTTTAGCAAGTGGGCCCAAAAGCATGGTGTCTAGTTGACGGGCCGAATCTGATATGGGCCATAATTTAGCCCAAAGCCTCTTAAAGGGTCAGACTTGATCTGGGTCGTAATTTGGCCCAGAACGTGGTAGGCTTTTAATGGGTCGGATCTCATATGGGCCATTATTAGGCCCGGAACGTGGCAGGCCATTAATGGACCGGATCAAATATGGGTCGGCATTTGGCCCAAAGCCTGGCAGCCAGTTAATGGGCAGGCCTACTAGGGTCCTCAAAATCTTGTGGGCCTATAGCTGGGTCGGCCCATTAATGTCAGCGAAATCTTGTGGGCCTTTAGCTGGGCCGGCCCATTATGATCCGCAAGAATCTTGTCGGCCTTTACCTGTGCCAGCCCATTATGGCACACAAAAATCTTGTCGGCCTTTACCTGGGCCGGCCCATTATGGCCCGCAAAATCTTGTGGGCCTTTAGCCGGGCCAGCCCATTATGGTCCGCAAAATATCATGGGCCTTTAGCTGGGCCGGCCCATTATGGTCTGCAAAATCTTGTGGGCCTTTAGTTGGGCCGGCCCATTTAAACTTGATGGGTTGGTCCATGTGTCAACATATCATAGCCGTGTCTCGCCCATTGGATGAGTGACACCTGTGCCAATGCGGAGCTGACACGTGTCTACTCCAGCCAATGATGATTTTACACATGGAAAATCCCCATTGGTCGGGGCTGTTAACGGGTTATCGGATCCAAAACCCGACCCCATAGCTTAACGGCGTTCCGTTACGGTGGATGCCACGTGTTGGTTACCCTTGATGAAAGCACTTATGTGACGCGCGATTTATCGTCATGGAAGTGGACACTTCCGTGAGGATAATTTTGGTAATGTCATGGAACACTTCTACGACAGCACAGGTATGACTATCTTGATTCTGTAATAAAATCGTCATGGATATACATGCATGACCAAAAAACGCGACCTACTGTGACAAACACGTATCATCACGGAAGTGTATATTTTTGTAGTGGTATTTGGTGCTAGGTGCTAGATCAAGGATCCACATCACACTTCAAAATTTGCACCAAAAGCACAGGAAGGTTTCATGGTTGGATACTGAAAGGATTCGCACTCCTACAGAGTCTTCAACCTCTTTCACTATAAAGTGGTTGAAACTGTGGATGTGCGGTTCGATGAGACTAACGGCTCGCAAAGAGAGCACCTGCCAAATGTGCTAGATGAAGTTCCTCCTAGTGAATCTATCAAGCACATGGGTATTGGAGAAATCATACCGTCCGAAGCTCAGGCTGAAGATGAAGTCATCATTGCACCAAGTCAATCTAAAGACAATGCTCAGCCTGAAGTCAATGTTGAAGCTGAAGACAATGATCTCCAAGGGAAAAATCTTCGTCCAGTACATCCCCGTGTTACAAATGAAGTACAAATTGAGAAGATAATTGACAGCATCAATCACCTGGTCCACTCACTCGTTCAAGAGTAACACAACTGGCAAATTTTTGTGGGCACTTTGCATTTGTCTCTATATCTGAACCCAAGAAAGTTGTTGAAGCCTTTATGGAACCTGAATGGATTCAAGCCATGCAAGAAGAGCTTCATCAGTTCGAGTTGAATAATGTCTGGGAACTAGTCAAGCGTCCTGATCCTCGCAAGCATAATATCATTGGCACCAAATGGATCTATCGCAACAAACAAGATGAACATTGTCAAGTTGTAAGAAACAGGGCTCGTCTGGTTGCTCAAGGTTACACTCAAATAGAAGGGATTGACTTAGATGAAACATTTGCTCCCATGGCAAGACTTGAAGCCATTCACATACTGCTTGCATATGCCAACCATCACAACATCCTTCTGTACCAAATGGATGTGAAGAGTGCTTTTCTCAACGGCAAGATTGAAGAAGAAGTGCATGTTGCCCAACCACCTGGCTTTGAAGATCCAAAACATCGTGATATAGTATACAAGCTCAACAAGGCACTGTATGGCCTCAAACAAGCTCCTCGCGCTTGGTGTGACACGCTCAAAGACTTCTTGAAGAGCAAAGGCTTCAAAACTGGTTCACTAGATCAAACACTCTTCACGAAGTCATACGACGGTGAACTGTTTGTGCGCCAAATCTATGTGGATGACATTATCTTCGGCTGCACCGACAAGAGATACAGCGATGAGGTTGGGCACGTGATGCAAGAGCAATATCAGTTGTCCATGATGGGTGAGCTGAAGTTCTTCCTTGGTCTTCAAATCCGTCAGCAGAGAAATGGCATCTTCATATCACAAGAGAAATACCTCAAAGATTGCCTGAAGAAGTTTGGAATGCAAGACTGCAAAGGATACACGACGCCAATGCCAACCAAAGGTCATCTGGGTCCTGACGACAATGGTAAAGAGTTCGATCAAAAGGTATACCGCTCCATGATTGGTTCCTTACTTTACTTATGTGCCTCTAGGCCAGATATAATGCTTAGTGTTTGCATGTGTGCCCGCTTCCAAGCGGCACCAAAGGAGTCGCATCACCTAGCTGTGAAGCGAATTCTTCGATATTTGGCTTACACCCCAACGATAGGATTATGGTATCCAAAGGGCTCAACATTTGATCTGATTGGGTATTCTAATGTTGATTATGTTGGTGACAAAGTTGATCGCAAATCCACCTCAGGAACATGTCACTTTCTCGGTTTATCACTTGTCTGTTGGTCTTCAAAGAAGGAGAACTGTGTCACTCTCCACTGCTGAATCTGAATACATTGATGTTGGATTGTGTTGTGCTCAACTTCTATGGATGAAGCAAACTCTCAAGGACTATGGCATCAACACGAAGAATGTGCCACTCTTCTGTGATAACGAATGTGCCATCAAGCTCTCCAAGAATCCAGTTCAGCACTCGAAGACAAAACACATTCAGATCCGTCATCACTTTCTCAGAGATCATGTCAACAAGGAAGACATTGATATCATTCACGTCAACACTAAAGAGCAATTGTTAGATATCTTCACTAAGGCCTTGGATGAGAAAAGGTTTTGCAAGTTGCAGTGTGAGATAAATATCTTAGAATCCTCGAATGTCTTGTGAATGGACACACATCCTAACGCTTATGCATGTTGACGACTTAGATGTGCAACACACGAAGTAACGTATATCTTCAATTAATGAAGACTTACCCTCTGAGTGTGAATACATTAATGTGGAATTTGACTTCGGAGCGCCACGATAATTGTGTGATGTGTCTGGGTCTAATACTTCCTATACGGTGGGTAACGCCACCACCAAATTGTTATTGAAGTGTTTCTCTTGGCGTTACAATTGCAAAGTCTTCGCATTTGGATTGTCTTCAACATTGATTTGTCTTCATGATTTATCTTCACAATGTTGATTTAGATATATTTGTGTTCTGTCCTCTACAGCATTCACTTATAGCTATGTCTTCACTCTTGAATCTTTTGATCTAAGTGAATGTGATCGGACCCTAACCTGTTCTATGCTTCTACCTCAACTCTATCTGTCCAAATCATATGCATTCTATTGAAGCCTATTGATTGTCTTCTCTGAGTCCTTGTCAGCAGATGACAATCAGACAAACCTTAATCTATCTTTAATGATGCATCATTATTTCTTGAAACCCGGTGAAGCCGGAATGACCACCCGACAATCCAGGCGTGCGTGGGAACATGGAACAACTTCCAATGTGTTGCATGTTTGCCATGTGTCCCTCAGATGTGAACCACCAGGGGCACCTTTGTAATTGCGATGTGTTGTCCCTTTCCTTATAAATACACATCACATCACAGTCAAAATCCTTCTCCCACCTCTACATCTCGCACAAACCCTAGTGCCACCGCTAGCTCTTGACGACGCCGGCGACGAAGTGCTTAGCTGCCGCGACCTCACCGACACCGTCCTCACGCCATCCATGGACCTCGTCTTCTCCGCCACCGCCATAGGTGTCTTCCATCGTCAAGTTAGGGCACGGGAGATTGAACTGCTCAACCTCCTACTCTGTTCCGTCTAGCAGTTCTTCGTGTGGTAATTAAAACTTACTTTCTACTGCCTTTTTTATCCGATAGATTCATCCTTCTTTACCAAAAGTGGTTTCTATGCCTACAAAATTGAATCTATTATGTTTTGTATCTCATATCATGCCTAGTATATTCACCTATGCTTCACAACAAGTTAGATTCCTCACTTGTAACTATTCTTGGATTCGTACAAATCTGGAACCAACTCTCAACAAATAAGTGAATGTCTTCGCATTATGAGGTCAATATCTTCAAACTGAATTATCTTCAAAATCTTCTGAGAATGCATATGACCTCTTCCCCTTCCCTCGCACCTCTAATGCTGTCATAGGTACATTTCCGTGGGAGAATCCCTTGGTTCTCATAATCTGCATTCATTTGCAGAATTCTTACAATGTCACATCAATTCTCCTGAGCCAGTTCCTGTCTGACCAGCCGTCGGAAGCCTTTGCAAGTTCTGAAGCCATTCAGTTTAAACTTCATGGCCACAGAAAAGTCTGCTAGAAATGGTGGTACATAGCGCTATGGGAATACATCCAAAGATTTGCCACCTGATCTGTATGAAATGTACAAGACAGACACTGAAGAAACCTATGGTGAACGCAAAACTCGAATCCAATGGATTTGAAGATATTGGGCAGAGGAATGGTTTAAGTACAGATTCGTCACTGGTGAGTATGCCGAGAAGAATGCCATCAAGCGACCTTGGGGAGATATCTTGTACAAAAATCTTCAACCCAAGTCCCAGTCCAAAGCCATTGATCAAGGCTTCTACCCTTGCATGGTCCAAGGACCGAAGCCAGACAATGCCGACCCATCATCTGTGTTGTGGTGCCGTGAAGACAATCTGTTCAAGTGCAACTACATGTTTGCCAAGGATTCTGCTGCAAAGAACAAGGAAGATCTGGGAGTTAATTTCAATCCAGGCCCATCTTCACCAAGGGCAGATGGCACACATGATGCCAATCCCAATGTCATCGGGCCCTTTGGAAGTTTTGACAGCCTTCTGTCTCACATCGCAGCTCAGCGCGCCACTGTGGATAAATCTGATGACGACGCTGATACTGATGAAGCACCTGCTCCACCTAAGCCACAGAAGCAGAAGAAAGCTAAGGCTTCAAGGTCCTCTGCTGCACCACGCGCTTCACGTGCGAAGCCATTGGCAAATGCTCCTCCTGCATCCAGTATGCAATCTGAAGATCTCTCTCGCATCTCCAAGAAGACAAAGAAGTCTATACAGAAGAAGAAGCCCATCCTGAGTTCTGGTTAAGCACTGACCTCAGCTGCCGTTCTGAGGAACGAGAATGAATCCATTGATTTGTCCAGTGACGATGATCTTGTTGAGGATGCTCTTGAGCTGCTGATAAAGAGCAAACAAGAGGCGGAAATCTTCAACGATCTGCCCCTCTTTGATGTGGACATCCTAAATAACTTCATTGATGAGTGGTTTGCCAATCCGGACCTCAGTATTGATGATCTTCAACTTCCCATTGGCATCAGTGTCTCTTTCCATAGTGCCATTGCAAATGAGCTAGCTCCGGCTCAGAAGATAGTTGAGCTCAAGAACAAGATTGACTATGAAAAAGCTCAATTCAAGAAGCACATGGCCAAGCTCAGTGTCACTAATGTTTAGAACTTCAAGCAGTTGCTGCATGACCTAAAGGAAGCGTTTCACAAGAAGCGTGAAGAAGCAAAAGGTTCAAGAGAGTGGATGAAACACCTTGCTGCAAAATGTGTTCAGGCTCACAATGAAGCTGAAAAGTGCAAGGCTCTTGGGTGTCCAGGCATCGACCCCAAGATGGCTGCCAAAAAGAGAAGCCGGCTGTGACCCAAGAAACGGAAGACAAAGTCTTCGAAGAAGTATCGGGCTGCTCCCTCAGAGCCTCTTTTTGTCGAGACCCTCTCAGTTGCTCGTCTTGCATCCCCCCACCAAGAGCGTCAACTAGTACTTCACGAGCCTGCTTCCATAGAGGCTCCTAAAGCTGAAGTAGTTCCAGCTGTTGACCCCACCGCAGATGAAGACATTGGTCCCCAAGACAATGTAGAAGATGATGAAGTTCTTCCTCAGATTGAGCACTGATGGAGTCCTGGATAAGGGGTATCCGGACAGCCGGACTATATACTCTGGCCGGACTGTTGGACCGTGAAGATACAAGACTCAAGACTTCGTCCCGTGTCTGGATGGGACTCTCCTTTGCATGGAAGACAAGCTTGGCGATCCGGATGTTAGATCTCCTTCTTTGTAACCGACTCTGTATAACCCTAGCCCTCTCCGGTGTCTATATAAATCGGAGGGTTTAGTCCATAGGCAACAATCATAATCATAGGCTAACTTCTAGGGTTTAGCCTCTATGATCTCGTGGTGGATCTACTCTTGTAATACTCATATCATCAAGATAAATTAAGCAGGAAGTAGGGTATTACCTCCATCGAGAGGGCCCGAACCTGGGTAAAACATCGTGTCCCCTGCCTCCTGTTACCATTAGCCTTAGACACACAGATCAGGACCCTCTACCCTAGATCTGCCGGTTTTGACACCGACATTGGTGCTTTCATTGAGAGTTCCTCTGTGTCATCGTTGCAAGGCTCGATGGCTCCTTCAATCATCAACAAAAACGCGGTCCAGGGTGAGACTTTCCTCCCTGGACAGATCTTCGTGTTTAGTGGCTTCCCACTGCGGGCCAATTCGCTTGGCCATCTGGAGCTGATCGACAGCTACGCCCCTGGCCATCAGGTCAGGTTCAAAACTTGAATTACACGGCCGATATCCATGGAGACTTGATCTTCGATGGATTCGGGCCTACGCCAGGAGCGTCGAACAGTCACGACGAGCACGGCTTAGACCCACTGTCAGACAGTATTCAGGATATCGCACCGGCAATAGCTCCGGACCTAAATCCGGGGCAGATCGCATCGTCCGAGGACGGGAGGACGGACCCTGCCCTGGAGGCCGCATATTCACCGGCAGTAGAGCCAAACGCGGACTCCATCCCCAAGGAAGTCTGTGTCACTGGACTGTCGGACTTGTGTCCGGCTGTAGGTTCCAGACCGCGTGCCCCCGAGCCCGCCAAATCTGGTTGGGCTCCGGTAATGGAGTTCACCGCTGCGGATATCTTCCAGCACACGCCCTTTGGCGACATGCTGAATTAATTAAGGTCTCTCTGTTTGTCAGGAGACTCTTGGGCGAACTATGGCCGTCTCGAGTGGGAATCAGACGATGAAGAAATTCGTTGCCCACCCACCACCCACTTCATAGCCACTGTCGATGACGTAACAGACATGCTTGACTTCAACTCTGATGACACCGACGGTATGGACGTCGGTGCAGGGGACGATTTGGAACCACCGCCCACGGGGCATTGGACTGCCACCTCCTCATATGATATATACATGGTGGACACACCTAAGGAGGACAGTGGTGACAAAAAGGACACAACGGAGGATAAAACCCCTGGACAAAAGCCAAAATGACGGCGCAGACACCGCTCTAAGTCCAGCCACAGTGAAAATAGCGATAACAGCGCTAGAAGAATCGACACCCCAATCAACTCCAAAGGCAACAACGACCATATGGACCCAGCGATGGAGCAGGATGAGCCAGGTCACGTCGAACACAACCCGGAGCAGACGCCCAATCACAGTGATCCCGACGGCCGAACTCATCAACCTGCCTCGGGAGAAGAGCACAGTCCGAACGACGATGCATTCATCATCCCGGAAAAACGTTTGGAACGAGATAACCTCCACAAAAGGCTTATGGCCACTGCGAGAAGCCTAAAGAAGTAGAAGCAAAGGCTTAAGGCTGCGCAGGAAACACTTAACCATAGATGGAGTAAAGTGCTAGACAGCGAAGAAAATTATGGTGACGATCACCACACAAAGAGCTACCCAAAGCGCAAGCTGCTGCCAGAATTCGACGATGAGGCTATTCCGCCGAAGAACAATATGGCCAGTAGGCCGGAAAAACCACTTCATGACCATGATAGAGCAGCTGCTGACGCCGCACACAATTTACGTGAGCTCCTGGACAAAAAGGTCGGCGCAACCAGGTCCATCTATGGATCTAGAGGGCATGCTCCGGTGCAGGATTATGGTCACCAAAACGATCAAACTGATCGAATACCAGTTCGGAATCAACACCGGACACAACAACAATCGACAGCATGCCATAACATGTCAAGATACAGAGGGGTTGTGAACCCTCTCTGCTTCACCGAAGAGGTACTAGATCACGAATTTCCACAGGGATTCAAACCCGTGAACATAGAGGCATACGACGAAATGACAGACCCCGGGGTCTGGATTGAGGATTTTATCCTTCATATCCACATGGCTCGTGGGGACGACCTCCACGCCATCAAATACCTTCCCCTCAACTTGAAGGGACCAGCTCGGCACTGATTGAAGAGCCTCCCCGAAAATTCAATCGGAAGTTGGGAAAAACTTGAGGACGCTTTCAGGGCCAATTTTCAAGGGACCTATGTCCAACCTCCGAACGCTGACGATTTAAGTCACATAATTCAACAGCCCAGAGAGTCCGCCCGTAAGCTTTGGAACAGGTTTCTCACTAAGAAGAATCAAATTGTCGATTGTCCAGATGCCGAAGCCCTAGCAGCTTTCAAGCACAGTTGAGGCACCAGCGACCCGGGCACATCTGAAATTAGGGATGGCAACGGGAAGCCACATCGCAATAAAAACAAGCATCGAAACAAGGAAGAAAGTCCGGACAACACGACGGTCAATGTCGGATTCAGGAGCTCTCGACCCAGTCAACAAAAGAAGCCAGTTAAAGGCAGCAAAGAGGGACCATCCGGCCTGAACAAAGTCCTGGACAGATTGTGCCAAATTCATGGCACACCAAAAAAACCTGCGAACCACACTCACAAAGAATGCTGGGTCTTTAAGCAGGCCGGAAAGTTAAATGCCCAATACAAGGGAAGGGAAACACCAAGTGAAGACGAGGAAGAGCCTCGCCAGCCGAACACTGGGGGACAGAAAAATTCCTCCCAGAGGTAAAAATACTAAACATGATCTACGCAACTCGCATACCAAAGAGAATGCGCAAACGCGCACTCAGGGATGCATACGCCATAGAGCCCGTCGCCACCAAACTCAACCCCTGGTCGACCTACCCGATCACCTTTGATCACAGGGACTACCCGACTAGTGTCCGGCACGGAGGATCGGCTGCCTTGGTGCTCGATCCAATAATCGGTGGATACCATCTCACTCGTGTCCTCATGGACCGCGGCAGTAGTCTCAATCTTATATATCAGGACACCGTCCGCAAGATGGGGATAGACCCATCCAGAATCAGCCAAAGTAACACCACCTTTAAAGGGGTGATACCAGGCGTTGAGGCCCGCTGTAGGGGCTCCCTCGTATTAGAGGTGACATTCGGTTCTCCAGACAACTTTAGAAGTGAGGAATTATTCTTCACCACCGCTCCCATCCGAAGTGGTTATCATGCATCGCTCGGAAGAGCGGCCTTCGCTAGCTTCAATGCAGTACCGCACTACGCCTACCTTAAACTCAAGATGCCCGGTCCATGTGGCGTCATCACCTTCAGCGGAAATATAGAGCGTTCCTTACATGCGGAAGAGTATGTGGCGGCTCTAGCAGCCGGACACTAAGTGGCCTCTCCTATCAAAACGCATGATCGGTCGTTAAGACCACAGACACGGTTAGACGAGTCCGGCGCACCACTCTCGGTAACAACCCAGATAAACCTGAGCTGGGTGCTATACACGTAATCCCATAGACGGCATCAGGGGCTGGAAACATGCAATAAAGCCCACCTTTTTGCTTGAACTTACTAACAGGCCAATGTTTTACACCTCTACTATCCATTGATAATAATCAACTCTTCGCACGCTTACGCCATACTCTTTTACATGAGTTTACCTCTTTACAGACACCATTCGTGCGACACCCTACCAGGACACGGCACGATGGAGATAAAGGCATAGACGTGCAGCAGGGCCCCGCTCAAAGGTTTTTCTTTAGATTAAGCCCCTGTGTAAACCTTCTTTATTGTCTCTTGTTTCTTAACATCCCATGGGTATTCAATACACCCATAGGGGATACTGGCGTGATTGGAATTTCGCCACGACAGACTACCGCACGTACCTGGAAATACAGGGTTCATAATCAAGGGTGCTACTCAGCCCAGTATATGTTATAAAGTCCGAATACCCTCGGGAGTGTTCGGCGTCGCGAGTTTGGCCTTATATGCATCAGCTCCAAATCATGTCTTTGGTCAAATGTTGGGTTTGCCCGGCTCCTGGGTTTGCTGCCTTACGTTCCGCTTCTATCGGCTAAGGCGGCCAAAGGAGAACTACTGTGATTGTGCCTTGGTTATTCCGGATGAGCACCTCAGTGGAGAAAGCCGAAAACTGACTGTCATGATAGCGAGAGACTGGTCAACCACTCGAGGACTCATCGGAATCTTTAGGATTCCTCCGCATTAACGAAGGGCCGTTTCCCGGTCATGTACACACGCGCCCGTATCCGGATGCATGCGAAGGTACCAGGGGCTACATAGTAGCCCCACCGTCAAACTCCTATGGCTAAGTGAAAGTGCTAAAGCTATATAGTCCGGTTGCCTAGTTCGACATGCGATCACCTCCTTAATGGGCCAAGACGTTGGATCAAGTGTGATTACGCATATTTTTGCGAACACCCCCACATTGTATGTGTGGGGGCTGAAGCCAATGACTACTAACTTTCAGGTTATATATACATCAAACGGCCGCACAGGAGGCACAATAACACTTTCGGGCGAAAGTATAAACATGGCCTCTATAATTAAAACACAATTGTTCTTACAACGGAACAATTTGTCACTCGAACATGACACTCTTCGAGCACTGAGCCTTTATTAAACGAGCACCTTCTGTTACCTGCTCCAAGTAGTGCTCGGCTGCATCCTGGCTTCCCGCCGGATTCTGGGTTGCAATGATGGTAGCCTCCATATCTGCCCAATATGTTTTAACACGGGCAAGAGCCATCCGCGCACCCTCTATGCACACCGACCTCTTCATGGCATCGATTCGTGATACGGCGCCAAGGAATTGTTGTACTAAACCAAAATAATTGTCCGGCTTCGGCCCCTTCGGCCATAGATGGTCTATTACAGACCTCATTGCAAGATCGAACAACCTATGGAGCTCGGCCACAGTGGCCATCCTTTCACTCATTGGCAATAGGCGCGTTGGAGCACTGAATTGCGACCAGAACAGCCTTTCTACTTCACTATCTTTTTGATCCTCGAAAAACTTGGTCGCATCAGCCGTACTTTTTGCCAGATCTGCATACGCGTCTGCAGCGCTCTAGCGCCGATCCAGAGGAGCATACTTTGGATCTAAGAACTTCATCCGCAGCAAATAGGGGCTTCCAGCTGTGATTTCTCCGGCCTGTCGAAGCTCCTCCCGTGCATCCCTAATTTCGGAACGCGTCTCCTTGGCCGCATCAAGGGCCTTCTTCAGGTCGGCCGACTTCGACTGATTCTCCTTTTCAAGGAGCTCATACCAGCCGGCGGCGTTTTTCAGCTCCACAGCCATCTCGGCTATTTTATCTTCGGTTCAGCAATGAGCAGCCTGTTCGGCTCTCAAATCTTTTGCCGCCTTTAGGGCAGACGCATTGCTAGCCCGGGCTTGTTACTTGGCTAGGGCAAGCTCCGCCCTCCGGGCCTCCACGGCAGCAGCTCCGCCTGCAGTTAAAACATATCACATTAACATTATGCTCCTCATAATATTTCCTATAAAAATAAGGAAAACAGAGCACATACTCTATGGCTCGTCATGCCGCTCGTTCACAAAGCGTAATGTCGGCGTCCACAGCTTCAATCTATCACCTTAGTTCGGCGGCTTCAGCGGTCCGGTCTACCGCCGGACCCTTCGCCACCTACGCATGAATGCAGTGCGATCATTACTTAAGAGTGTGATCCTCCATTTGCCGCCTAGGGCTGGCAACCAGAGTCTCAAGGGCTACTATCTATACAGAGCACACCTAGCGCGTGCGCTACAACCAAAAATATACGTATTTCATTATGTACCTCAAAGCCTTTGAGCAGGCTCGTAAAAGCTTCATTCAACCCGCTTGTGGCGGGTGAAATATTCTCAAGCACCGTGCCCATTAACGAATGGTGATCCTCTGAAAGAGCAGCTTGCTCCAGAAGGCCCGTCAGCATGTCTGTCCGGTCGTCGGACTGTGCCGGACCCTTCTTATTGCCCCCCGTGGAAACCGAACGCTCCGGGCTCAGGGCGGCCGAAGTATTAGCTTCTGGCCTCGGGAATCTGGACTCCTCCGTGACGACACCTCGGGGTCGCCCGCCCCATGAGGCGGAGAGGCAGGTGGGGTTTCACTCTCCATCATCTCCGGAAGAAGATCCCCCGAAGACGAACTCTGTTGAGAAGAGCTACTAGCCGGACTGCAAAGAATGGATCCTGGTTATTATTCTCAGAGGAGGAAGCAGTAGCTTTGTATTTACAATTAACTACCAGCTCGGTGGAAGGTTGGCCTATTTGCAGGCATGGCGCGGTGAGGACGCCCTCCGGGGCAGGGCCCCCTGGTGAAGTTTTCTTCCCTTGTCTAGGCACCTCTATCTCCATGTCTTCAGAGGCGGCCCTCTTATATCCGTGAGGGGAGGAGGCCTTAGATTCCCCTCCCCGACTATCCTCCTTCATGGAAATAGTATTTCTCCCGGTTTGCATGTGCAATGTGTGAAGCTCTGCTTCTCTGTTCTTCCCTTCGTCTTTCCTCGAGGGCACTTGACTTAGCACACGTCTAAGCATCCTGGCTATTGCAGGACAAGGCGAGCCTTCGGGAAGTGGTGCCGGACACCTGATTCTCTCCGCCTTGCTGAGCCAATCCTAGCCGCAGATGAATTTCAGAATAATGTTGTGATGAATATAAACAAAGTTTTCGATTTCTAGGTTACTTACTTGGGTATCGGGGCAGTTGCAGCTCAGGCCCGCATCCTCGGTGGTGTCCGGACACTTTACTTGTGGTCCTAAGAATAACTTACACATCCCTTCGAGCGTCATGCCGAAGAAGTGCTGAATAGTTCGCGGACCCTCCGGGTTGAACTCCCACATCCGGAGAGGCCAATGTTTGCACGGCAAGATCCGTCGGACAAGCATTACCTGAATTACGTTAACAAGACTAATGTCCCTCTCAAGAAGCTCCCGAATGCGGCTCTGTAATATCGGTACGTCAATAGCAGGCCCCCAATCCAGTCCCACGTTGGCCCACGACACCAGTTGAGGCAGAGGGCTCGAGCGGAAGTCGGGGGCAGCCACCCACTTTGTGCCTCTGGGAGCCGTGACATAGAACCACCTCCGCTGCCATAGATCGGACACCTCCGGGAAGAAGCCCTCTGGCCATGGGGCATCAGCGTTTTTGCTTATTGCAGCGCCTCCGCACTCCGTGTGTCGCCCCTCGATCACCTTTGTCTTTACATTGAAGGTCTTAAGCCATAAGCTGAAGTGCGGGGTGATGTGTAGGAAGGCTTTGCACACGACGATAAACAACGAGATGTGAAGGATGGAGTCTGGGGATAGATCATGAAAATCTTGCCCGTAATAGAACATGAGCCCCCTCACAAGGGTATCGAGGGTGAAGCCTAAGCCACGGAGGAAGTGAGAAACAAATACGATGCTCTCGTTGGGCTCGGGAGTTGTTGGGGATTGTAGCAGAAAATAAATTTTTCTACGCATCACCAAGATCAATCTATGGAGTCATCTAGCAACGAGAGAAAGGAGTGCATCTACATACCCTTGTAGATCGTGAGCAGAAGCGTTCAAGAGAACGGGGCTGATGGAGTCGTACTCGTCGTGATCCAAATCACCGATGATCCTAGCGCCGAACAGACAGCACCTCCGCGTCAACACACGTACGGAGCGGTGACGTCTCCTCCTTCTTGATCCAGCAAGGGGGAAGGAGAAGTTGAGGAAGAGAGCTCCAACAGCAGCACGACGGCGGGGTGGTGATGGAGTGGCAGTACTCCGGCAGGGCTTCGCCAAGCTCTTAACGGAGGAGGAGAGGTGTTGGGGAGGGGAGGGGCTGCGCCTTGGATGTGGTGTGCAGCCCTCCCCTCGCCCCTCTATTTATAGGGGAAGTGGGAAGGGGGCCAGCCCCCTCTAGATGAGATCTAGATGGGGGGCGGTGGCCAAGGGGAGGGGGCTTGCCCCCCAAGCAAGGGGGGCGCCCCCTCTAGGGTCCCCCCCAAACCCTAGGCGCATGGGCCCAAGGGGGGATGCGTCTAGCCCTCAAGGGCTGGTTCCATTTCCTGCATGGCCCTTGAGGCCCTCCGAGAGAGGTGACCCCTCCCGGTGGACCCTCGTAACCCCTCCGGTGGCCCCGGTAGAATACCGATATGCCCCCGAACTTTTCCGGTAACCATATGACAACTTCCCATATATAAATCTTCGCCTCCGGACCATTTCGGAACTCCTCGATGACGTCCGGGATCTCATACGGGACTCCGAACAACATTTGGTAGTCACATACAAGTCTTCCTAATAACCCTAGCGTCATCGAACCTTAAGTGTGTAGACCCTACGGGTTCGGCAATCACACAGACATGACCGAGACCGCTCTCCGGTCAATGACCAACAATGGGATCTCGGTACCCATGTTGGCTCCCACATGTTCCATGATGATCTCATCGGATGAACCACGATTTCGAGGATTCAAGTAATCTCGCATGCAATTCCCTTTATCAATCGGTACGTTAATTGCCCGAGATTCGATCGTCGGTATCCCAATACCTCGTTCAATATCGTTACCGGCAAGTCAATTTACTCGTGCCATAATGCATGATCCCGTGACCAACCACTTGGTCACATTGAGCTCATTATGATGATGCATTACCGAGTGGGCCCAGAGATACCTCTCCGTCATACGGAGTGACAAATCCCAGTCTCGATTCATGCCAACCCAACAGACACTTTCGGAGATACCTGTAGTGTACCTTTATAGCCACCCAGTTACGTTGTGACGTTTGGTACGCCCAAAGCACTCCTACGGTATCCGGGAGTTGCACGATCTCATGGTCTAAGGAAATGATACTTGACATTCGAAAAGCTCTAGCAGACGAACTACACGATCTTGTGCTATGCTTAGGATTGGGTCTTGTCCATCACATCATTCTCCCAATGATGTGATCCCGTTATCAATGACATGCAATGTCCGTGGTCAGGAAACCGTAACCATCCATTGGTCAACGAGCTAGTCAACTAGAGGCTCACTAGGGACTGTGACACCCCAAAAATTGGGCTTGTTTTATTAAATTAAAATTTTTGCCAGGATTTAAAACTTTGGATTTCTGAGCTCCATTTTGATTTTTAAGTCATTTCCTTCCCGGTTATAATGATTTTTCCAAAAAGAAAACTTTTCAAAAATGTTGTTGGACTTATTTAACCTCTCAAGAAAAACTTTCCTTTTATCAGTATAACTAATTAAATAACTAAGTTGCTTGATCTTTATTTTCTTGAAAATGGTTTTCAAGGTTAATTGACCATATTTGCACTACAACCATTTGATAGATTCACTTAAAATTCCCATAAAAATTTGGAGATGTCATGTGATGTTTTTAAATAACTTTTATGCAAAAGTATATTTCATTCATGAAATATTTTGAGCTCCACAGCAAATTTTGTTCTCTGGTCCAGTGAGCAATTTTACACAGCAACCTATTTAAATATTTCTTTAAAACTTCTACCAAAATTAAGGGAGGTCAGTAGGAGCCTATTGTTTCACTTTGTGCAAAAAACAAATTATGTTCTTTGAAAAATTATTGAGTGAATCAACCTCATTTCCATTCTAGACCAACTTGAGGATTTGTACAGCAGCCACCTTTTTAGTTGCTCCTATACCCTTAACTATTTCTCCTACTTGTAGTCCCCCATGTTAAACCCTTAAGTCCAGGAGCATGCACCTTTCAGATCATTTTTGGTTCATGAAATAATGCTATTTATTTCCTGTCCAGAAATGTAGTTTTGTAAAACTTGCACTAGCAAGTTTCCCCTTTTGTCCAACTAACCTCACCACTCTCTTTTGCATCTAAAGAGACCCCCATCTGGAGTTTTTGGCCACCCCAAGACCTGCCTAAGTGCATGTGGCATTTTGCCAAACACCTGGAGAGCATGACCAGTTCTGGCATGAGTGTGGCATTGCACTGTGAACTTGCACCTCTGATCAAACCAGCATGTCCACTAGACTCCCCGTTGCTCCTAACCTCGATCTGGTAAACCCCATCCTCACCTGCGACCTGTAGCATGCCGCGGCATTGTGTCGAACATCTGGTGTGCGTGCACTGGGCGCGCCCAGAGCGCGCCGATTGCAGCCACGCGGCTGAGCCGACACGCTGGCCCCCACGGCCTTGGCCCGCTCTGCAGCACCACGCCACGCGCTCCCCTCCTCGCAGCAACGCGCCAAGCAGCCCCCGCCGCGCCCGGCATGCCAAGAGCTAGCCGCCGCCACCGCCCGACAGCCCCTGCTCCGTTCAGCACCGCCCAAGCCACCCCGGCTCGCCACCTGGCCCCAGCACAGCCCGAGCTCATCCACACGGGTGTCCGCTAGCGTTCGTCGCCGCCACGTCGCCCTAGCTACAGAGAGGCGGTTCGCCGGAGAGCTTATCCCCACCGCCGCGGAACCGACCTCGGCGTGCTATAAAAGGGACACCCCGAGCCCCTCTGAGCATGCACGCACCCTCAGGCTACCCCCATGGCACCCCATAGCCCGCAATCGTCCGGGAAACGTCGTCTTCCTCATCTCCGGCAACCACGGCCGCCGCCACTGCCTCATTCACTCCGGTGCCACCAGGGCCTCCCCCTCCCTAAACTCTACACCAGGAGCTTCCTCTCCCTCCCGTGAACAGATCCCCCTATTCAATTTGGTTCGGGAGCCATCGCCGCCACAAAACCACTTTTCACCGAAACTTTCCTCCGCCGAGGAGCTCGCCGCCGACAGCTCACGCCGTCCCCGCCGACCCAGCGACTACCAGCAGGATCGCCCTTGATCCGCGGATCCATCCCCGCCCTCCAGAGGCCGCGAGGAGCCGCCGCTCGCCGGCGTTGGTCGCCGGAGTACCGCCTCCGCTCGGGACAGAGGGAGAAGGAGGAGGGCGGACTAGTCAAACCTGACTAGTGGGCCGCATAGGACCCACTGTCAGTGACACCCCGCACCGTCCACGTGGATAAGTGGAGGCGTAAAGCCTCAAATACGTCTCCTTTGCCCCGAAAGCGTATTTCTGTCTGAATCGTTTTCTTTTCTGTTTTATTTTAAATAACAGATTTGACCAAATCTTTGACTGGTTATAACTTTTTAAATATAAGTCCAAATGAGTTGATTCTTTTTCCTACCTTCCTCAAATTTGGTCTAGTTTATTTTAAGATTTATTTAAAAAAAATTCAAACAACTTTTTGGTTCTGTTTTTGAAATGTGTGTTAATTCAAATATATTTTTAAATAGGATTTTTGGAAGAGAAGAAAACTTTCAAAAGCTTGGAGAGCACCCTGCCTTTCCACACATTGAAGGCAAGCATTCTGAACCCCGGCATAATAATTTTGGAGTGATCATTGATGCATTTAGAACTCCACCGCATTTCGAAGGACTTGTTATTTCATGTGATATGATCATATGCATGGGTGCATGTTACTGATTTCCATGTTGTTGGTAATGGACACACCTGTGATGATAATCACCCTCATGAGCTTTACTTGCATACCGGCAGGAACCCGGGAAAACCTCTGCCTTGGATAGGTATGAGTTTGTCGCCGGTCACCGTCGGGACGGTTCTGTCTGGTATGGCATAGTAAGGTGATATGAATGGTGACTCTGTTTGATGAAACATATTTGTTATACTAATCATGCAGGGAATACTTGAACATCCTGAGTCGACCGTAGATCGAGTCTTGTTCCAGTAACCCCCATACTTGTTTCGTACTACCAATCGTCTCTACAGCAAGTAGAGTACGGTTCAGTAAGTTGTCAACCTCTTTCTAGCACACACCGTACAGAGAGGCCATGGTGGAAGATACTGGTTGTAACAGGTAGGCAGGCCACCTGGTCCGGGAGCATGGGTGTTTCCGGTTGGGACCGAGAGGGGAGGCCACCCCTTAGAGCGCGCGATATAAATTTGATCCCATGCTACGCGAGGTTGTAGCCTCCCCACTTAGAGTTTGCTTAACAGGTGTCGTGGGTGATTCCAGACACGTGTGTGATAGGCTGGTGTGTGCAAGTTAGGTGTGTTTTCAACAAAAAGACCGTAGATGGAATTAGTCCCGATGGACTAAAGAAATCCGTTACTCGTGGGTAAAGAGTACACCCTCTACAGAGAATAAACCTATTCGAATAGCCGTGTCCATGGTTAAGGATTTCAGTCTGGGATGGGTCAGGTATCGGTCTTAGTGTCGGTCTTCGGAGGTGAAACTGTTAACCAGAAATGGAATTTACTACTTGTGACTTGTGATAACTATGATTATTATTATTGTTGACTAGCCCGTGATATTATTGTTATTATCGAGTATCTCTGGGATGGTTCTACCTCCGGGATATTCATTTTGATTATTTCTTTTAAAGCCCTTTATGTGGTGTCGCTCAGACGCCCGACTATGGCATTTCTTTTAAAGCCCTTTATGTGGTGTCGCTTAGACGCCCGACTGTGGCATTGCTTGCTTTTTGTTTCATAAATTTCTTTTATACTACCATGTTATTGCATTTTTTTATAAATAACTTGCTTGCACGCATCTGAGTTTCTTTGTGACTGACATCATGAGCTTATTATATTTTTAGCACATCATTGTTATATTATACCTGTGTTCATAATGTTTGCGAGTACATTCAAAGTACTCACTGGCTTGTCCCTGGCTATTGTCTTGGCCAGATTTTCTTGCACGGAGAGGAGCGACGCGATACCAGCCCCGGAACCCACTCAATGGAGATAGCAGCCTCGCGAAGATAGGAGTTAACCTGGTCAGCTGTTCCTGTGGGAATTGGAGTCCCATAGACACTGATGATCCACAGACCGCTTCCGCCATCAACCACTAGAAACCATTTGTTGTACTCACAGGCCAGAATGGCCTTGTACTACATATTTTGTCTTCTGCTTGGAATTTCTGTATCAAGTTGGAGCCTCATCAGCTAACAGTAATCCTGGGGCTGATGAGCACGACGGTCTCTTCTGGAAATTTATTACCCGGAAAACCGGTCGTGACAGACTTGGTACCAGAGCCAGGCTGACCATTGGCTAATCCTATCTTAGCCAGGTCAATAAACTTAGGCAAACAAACCCACCAGACCATAACCAAACCCCAGCCAAGCTTCTCGTGCAAGATAGCCACACAGTGACCCAACACTTTTGGCAGCCGGTGCCCAACCTATCAACCTAACCTGTCACTCATGTGCCAGTGACCGGCCCCTAAATAGTCTTTTCTCGCAAGCGTTCGAAGGAAGATTCCGTCCCCTTTTTCCTATAAAAAGGGCGCACTAGCACCCAACCAGCACAGCACAGCCGCTACCCCAAACCGAGCCACAATGCCTGGACCTGTAGTGCACAATGAAACCACAGCAACCAACCTTGGAGGTTTTGTGACCATCCTCGCAAACCTCACCCGTCGTGCCTACGCGTTAGAAGAGCCACCAGAATATGTTGTGTATCAAGGACCCATGAGCGGTGAAGACCGCCAATTCTGGGCCACTGTGCACATTTATGGTAGGAGTCTAGCACCCGAGCGTCCCTACCGGTTCACCGGAAGAACAACTTCCTTTGAGCCACAAGCCATCCAGCTAGCCGCTCGAGAGGCTATAGTTCATCTCAGGCACTTGTCGCCCAGAGTTAACTGTCGCTCGTTCCACTACTACCCCAGACGTGAAGGGTATGGTAGACCACCCCAAGTTTCCAATGGAGATCATGAGACGGACCCTGCATTGTTGCACCTAGTGCGCTATGTAAGTGCACTAGAGGCACTGTTCGACCAGATCACTATTGATCTAATCGCAGCTCGTGGAGAGTTGGTCCGTCGAGCCCCGGCGAGAGAAGGAAATGAGCCCAACACCGACAACCCAGTCGTGCTGTTTGGACAACCGATCGAGACCCCGAGATCTGCCCCGGCCATCGGCCAAGGTGCTGCGATAACCCCAGAAGTGCTTCGTCGCATATTGGGAGCACACTCCAACGGGGTTGTGGCCAACAATCCTCGCAATGGTCATTCTCACTACCCCGACCCTGCAGTTCCTCCGCCATCTCCGACTAATCCCGGCAGAGAGACACGTGGAGAAGCCTCGACATCCGCCAGGCACGCCCGTTTAGACATAAACGAGGTAGACTGAGCCATATGAGTAGTACCAAGTTTCAAAGTATCCTCGCTTTGTAATCATGCGACCGCGTATATTAACGCAGCCTGTCTTTGTGCCTCTGTGTTGATAGTAGCCTTGCATGTTTGGTCAGCGCATAGCTACATATTTTTCCGGGCACAACTATCAAAACCAGCCCGACGACAACAACAGTAACACATCTCTTTATGAGATATGTGTATCTCTGACACTGACCTGACCTTTGGATCCAAGCTGGCAAATTTATTACCTTTCACCACGGTAAAACGATTCGGCTCCATTGCTATATAAAGGCCACCTTGTGACCTTACCCAGCAAACCTCCCTTTGCGCACAACACTCACGCTTCATCCTGTCATGCCGAACCCCAGCATTCATCTGAGAACCCCAGATGCAACCCCAGGTAGTTTTGTCAAATTATTGTGGGATTTTACCCGCAGTACCATGGGTTCTACCCAGCCACCCCAGTACGAGCTATTCAAATCAAGGATCACCCCATCCACCTCAGAATATTGGGCAGTTGTACACATTCCTCCTGTAGACCCCGACCAAGATCAAATAGAAGTTTCCTTCGTGGGGAAATCTATGCCAACCCCACCCTTGGCCATAGAAGCTGCTGCGAAAGAAGCGATTGCTCGTCTTCGATCCGCAGTACCCTATGCCCGCGAACGAGGATATTATTACTTTCCGAGTCGTGCAGCACCCGGAGAAATAACGTCTTTTCCCGGTGGGCGTATTGAGAGAGACCCAGTTCTGGCCAACCTTATCCAGTACATCATTGCTCAAGAGCATTTAAACCAGCGCGTGATGGATTATCTCCAGAGCCTCGCAGATTTAAATCCTCAGGTTGCCATCGGCAGACCACTGAGACCCGACACGGAGAGACGCATACATCGACTGGTCAATCCACTTCCTCCGATTGAAGAAGAATGTATTCCTTTACCAGAGACATTTTATCAGGACCCCGTCCAGTTACCATTTTCATTTTAGACGTCACTACTGTATTTGTTCTTTGCAGCATTTAATTATGTGTGTGACTTATGCGTAATACCCTGAGTTTGTACGACAAATCAATTATTTGGCTTCTGCTAATGTGTGTAGTTTTTGTTGTGGTTTATGCTCCTTTAAATTAACTGTTTTTCCCTCGCGAAACCCTAGAGTGAGATTTTCTTTTCCCTGAGTTGCTACATCTACACTTTCTCACGACGTGGATTATTTAATTTCACTCAGCACCACAAGCAGACTCACAGCCATAATCATACGGACTCATACACTGTTTGCAAAACTTTGCAACGGTGTTACATCCAGCTAATCACCCCCTAACAACAGTTAGCACCCGACACACTTCATCTACTCCTCATGATCACCACCACCGCGGAGAGCCAACACCCGAGCCGTAGCATCGCGATACTCGTCGAAGATCATCGCGCACAGGAGCACAGAGAGCCCCAGTAGTGTCGCCAGCCCTCCGCATATCAGGATCACAAACCAGTCCGGCATCGCCTCCGCCATTAGAGCCTCGACCGAGCTTCTGTAAGCAGTAATGGAGAAAGAAGGAGGAGGAGAAGTGAGGCCAGGTGTGAGGAAGAAGAGAGAGGCACCCCGGCCGTTTTTATAGCTCGAGCTCGGTGTACGGTGGGCGAAGTCCACCAACGCCGCTCGTCGCCGATCGCCGGTGTTCGGAGTCGAATCCGCGAGCAGTGCCGACAGCGCACTGGCCCGCGAGGTGAGTGCACGCTGCACCAGCAGCTAGCACGCCGCGCACTAGCACGGTACGGCCTAGATGCCCTACACACTAGGCGTCGCCGGTGGAGTAAGCGCGCGGGGGAGAGGAGGAAGAAAGGTCCAGAGGGAGAAGAAGAGGAGACTGACAGTGGACCCCGGGTCCACCTGTCAGCCAGAGAGAGCACTATGCTCTCGGGTGCGACCAGCGTATATTTAAATTTAGAAGTTATTCTAAATTCATACCCAGCGTAGTAATCGCCCGTTTTTGTCTCGGACCGTGGACTTTTCCACGCGGCACCAGTTTTCACACTGTGGTTTTTCACCACTTATTGCCCTCTCACTGTAGCTACATCTTTATTGCGTAAATATTCTCTTAACACCTCTTTTAGCAAATCTCGAGGACGAGATTTTTCTTAAGGGGATAGTATTGTGACACCCCAAAAATTTGGCCTTGTTTTATTAAATTAAAATTTTTGCCAGGATTTAAAACTTTGGATTTCTGAGCTCCATTTTGATTTTTAAGTCATTTCCTTCCCTGTTATAATGATTTTTCCAAAAAGAAAACTTTTCAAAAATGTTGTTGGACTTATTTAACCTCTCAAGAAAAACTTTCCTTTTATCAGTATAACTAATTAAATAACTAAGTTGCTTGATCTTTATTTTCTTGAAAATGGTTTTCAAGGTTAATTGACCATATTTGCACTACAACCATTTGATAGATTCACATAAAATTCCCATAAAAATTTGGAGATGTCATGTGATGTTTTTAAATAACTTTTATGCAAAAGTATATTTCATTCATGAAATATTTTGAGCTCCACAGCAAATTTTGTTCTCTGGTCCAGTGAGCAATTTTACACAGCAACCTATTTAAATATTTCTTTAAAACTTCTACCAAAATTAAGGGAGGTCAGTAGGAGCCTATTGTTTCACTTTGTGCAAAAAACAAATTATGTTCTTTGAAAAATTATTGAGTGAATCAACCTCATTTCCATTCTAGACCAACTTGAGGATTTGTACAGCAGCCACCTTTTTAGTTGCTCCTATACCCTTAACTATTTCTCCTACTTGTAGTCCCCCATGTTAAACCCTTAAGTCCAGGAGCATGCACCTTTCAGATCATTTTTGGTTCATGAAATAATGCTATTTATTTCCTGTCCAGAAATGTAGTTTTGTAAAACTTGCACTAGCAAGTTTCCCCTTTTGTCCAACTAACCTCACCACTCTCTTTTGCATCTAAAGAGACCCCCATCTGGAGTTTTTCGCCACCCCAAGACCTGCCTAAGTGCATGTGGCATTTTGCCAAACACCTGGAGAGCATGACCAGTTCTGGCATGAGTGTGGCATTGCACTGTGAACTTGCACCTCTGATCAAACCAGCATGTCCACTAGACTCCCCGTTGCTCCTAACCTCGATCTGGTAAACCCCATCCTCACCTGCGACCTGTAGCATGCCGCGGCATTGTGTCGAACATCTGGTGTGCGTGCACTGGGCGCGCCCAGAGCGCGCCGATTGCAGCCACGCGGCCGAGCCGACACGCTGGCCCCCACGGCCTTGGCCCGCTCTGCAGCACCACGCCACGCGCTCCCCTCCTCGCAGCAACGCACCAAGCAGCCCCCGCCGCGCCCGGCAGGCCAAGAGCTAGCCGCCGCCGCCGCCCGACAGCCCCTGCTCCGTTCAGCACCGCCCAAGCCACCCCGGCTCGCCACCTGGCCCCGGCACAGCCCGAGCTCATCCACACGGGTGTCTGCTAGCGTTCGTCGCCGCCACGTCGCCCTAGCTATAGAGAGGCGGTTCGCTGGAGAGCTTATCCCCACCGCCGCGGAACCGACCTCGGCGTGCTATAAAAGGGACACCACGAGCCCCTCTGAGCACGCACGCACCCTCAGGCTACCCCCATGGCACCCCATAGCCCGCAATCGTCCAGGAAACGTCGTCTTCCTCATCTCCGGCAACCACGGCCGCCGCCACTGCCTCGTTCACTCCGGCGCCACCAGGGCCTCCCCCTCCCTAAACTCTACACCAGGAGCTTCCTCTCCCTCCCGTGAACAGATCTCCCTATTCAATTTGGTTCGGGAGCCATCGCCGCCACAAAACCACTTTTCACCGAAACTTTCCTCCGCCGAGGAGCTCGCCGCCGACAGCTCACGCCGTCCCCGCCGACCCAGTGACTACCAGCAGGATCGCCCTTGATCTGCGGATCCATCCCCGCCCTCCAGAGGCCGCGAGGAGCCGCCGCTCGCCGGCGTTGGTCGCCGAAGTACCGCCTCCGCTCGAGACAGAGGGAGAAGGAGGAGGACGGACTAGTCAAACCTGACTAGTGGGCCGCATAGGACCCACTGTCAGTGACACCCCGCACTGTCCACGTGGATAAGTGGAGGCGTAAAGCCTCAAATACGTCTCCTTTGCCCCGAAAGCATATTTCTGTTTGAATCGTTTTCTTTTCTGTTTTATTTTAAATAACAGATTTGACCAAATCTTTGACTGGTTATAACTTTTTAAATATAAGTCCAAATGAGTTGATTCTTTTTCCTACCTTCCTCAAATTTGGTCTAGTTTATTTTAAGATTTATTTAAAAAAATTTCAAACAACTTTTTGGTTCTGTTTTTGAAATGTGTGTTAATTCAAATATATTTTTAAATAGGATTTTTGGAAGAGAAGAAAACTTTCAAAAGCTTGGAGAGCACCCTGCCTTTCCACACATTGAAGGCAAGCATTCTGAACCCCGGCATAATAATTTTGGAGTGATCATTGATGCATTTAGAACTCCACCGCATTTCGAAGGACTTGTTATTTCATGTGATATGATCATATGCATGGGTGCATGTTACTGATTTCCATGCTGTTGGTAATGGACACACCTATGATGATAATCACCCTCATGAGCTTTACTTGCATACCGGCAGGAACCCGGGAAAACCTCTGCCTTGGATAGGTATGAGTTTGTCGCCGGTCTCCGTCGGGACGGTTCTGTCTGGTATGGCATAGTAAGGTGATATGAATGGTGACTCTGTTTGATGAAACATATTTGTTATACTAATCATGCAGGGAATACTTGAACCTCCTGAGTCGACCGTAGATCGAGTCTTGTTCCAGTAACCCCCATACTTGTTTCGTACTACCACTCGTCTCTACAGCAAGTAGAGTACGGTTCAGTAAGTTGTCAACCTCTTTCTAGCACACACCGTACAGAGAGGCCATGGTGGAAGATACTGGTTGTAACTGGTAGGCAGGCCATCTGGTCCGGGAGCATGGGTGTTTCCGGTTGGGACCGAGAGGGGAGGCCACCCCTTAGAGCGCGCGATATAAATTTGATCCCATGCTACACGAGGTTGTAGCCTCCCCACTTAGAGTTTGCTTAACAGGTGTCGTGGGTGATTCCAGACACGTGTGTGATAGGCTGGTGTGTGCAAGTTAGGTGTGTTTTCAACAAAAAGACCGTAGATGGAATTAGTCCCGATGGACTAAAGAAATCCGTTACTCGTGGGTAAAGAGTACACCCTCTGCAGAGAATAAACCTATTCGAATAGCCGTGTCCATGGTTAAGGATTTCAGTCTGGGATGGGTCAGGTATCGGTCTTAGTGTCGGTCTTCGGAGGTGAAACTGTTAACCAGAAATGGAATTTACTACTTGTGACTTGTGATAACTATGATTATTATTATTGTTGACTAACCCGTGATATTATTGTTATTATCGAGTATCTCTGGGATGGTTCTACCTCCGGGATATTCATTTTGATTATTTCTTTTAAAGCCCTTTATGTGGTGTCGCTCAGATGCCCGACTGTGGCATTTCTTTTAAAGCCCTTTATGTGGTGTCGCTTAGACGCCCGACTGTGGCATTTCTTTTAAAGCCCTTTATGTGGTGTCGCTTAGACACCCGACTGTGGCATTGCTTGCTTTTTGTTTCATAAATTTCTTTTATACTACCATGTTATTGCATTTTTTTTATAAATAACTTGCTTGCACGCATCTGAGTTTCTTTGTGACTGACATCATGAGCTTATTATATTTTTAGCACATCATTGTTATATTATACCTGTGTTCATAATGTTTGCGAGTACATTCAAAGTACTCACTGGCTTGTCCCTGGCTATTGTCTTGGCCAGATTTTCTTGCACGGAGAGGAGCGACGCGATGCCAGCCCCGGAACCCACTCAATGGAGATAGCAGCCTCGCGAAGATAGGAGTTAACCTGGTCAGCTGTTCCTGTGGGAATTGGAGTCCCATAGACACTGATGATCCACAGACCGCTTCCGCCATCAACCACTAGAAACCATTTGTTGTACTCACAGGCCAGAATGGCCTTGTACTACATATTTTGTCTTCTGCTTGGAATTTCTGTATCAAGTTGGAACCTCATCAGCTAACAGTAATCCTGGGGCTGATGAGCACGACGGTCTCTTCTGGAAATTTATTACCCGGAAAACCGGTCGTGACAGGGACGTGTTGTGGTCTATGTATTCACACATGTATTACGATTTCCGGATAACACAATTATAGCATGAACAATAGACAATTATCATGAACAAGGAAATATAATAATAACCATTTTATTATTGCCTCTAGGGCATATTTCCAACAGTCTCCCACTTGCACTAGAGTCAATAATCTAGTTACATTATGATGAATCGAACACCCATAGAGTTCTGGTGTTGATCATGTTTTTCTCGTGGAAGAGGTTTAGTCAACGGATCTACGACATTCAGATCTATATGCACTTTGCAAATATCTATGTCTCCATCTTGAACATTTTCACGAATGGAGTTGAAGCGACGCTTGATGTGCCTGGTCTTCTTGTGAAACCTGGGCTCCTTGGCAAGGGCAATGGCTCCAGTGTTGTCACAGAAGAGAGTCATCGGCCCCGACGCATTGGGAATAACTCCTAGGTAGGTAATGAACTCCTTCATCCAGATTGCTTCATGTGCTGCCTTCGAGGATGCCATGTATTCCGCTTCACATGTAGATCCCGCCACGATGCTTTGCTTGCAACTGCACTAGCTTACTGCCCCACCATTCAAAATATACACGTATCCGGTTTGTGACTTAGAGTCATCCAGATCTGTGTCGAAGCTAGCATCGACATAACCCTTTACGACAAGCTCTTCGTCACCTCCATAAACGAGAAACATATCCTTAGTCCTTTTCAGGTACTTCAGGATATTCTTGACCGATGTCCAGTGTTCCATGCTGGGATTACTTTGGTACCTTCCTACCAAACTTACGGCAAGGTTTACATCAGGTCTAGTACACAACATGGAATGCATAATAGACCCTATGGCTGAGGCATAGGGGATGACACTCATCTTTACTCTATCTTCTGCCGTGGTCGGGCTTTGAGCCGAGCTCAATTTCACACCTTGCAACACAGGCAAGAACCCCTTCTTGGACTGATCCATATTGAACTTCTTCAATATCTTGTCAAGGTATGTGCTTTGTGAAAGACCTATGAGGCTTCTCGATCTATCTCTATAGATCTTGATGCCTATTATATAAGCAGCTTCTCCAAGCTCCTTCATTGAAAAACACTTATTCAAGTAGGCCTTAATGCTGTCCAAAAGTTATATATCATTTCCCATCAGAAGTATGTCATCTACATATAATATGAGAAATGCTACAGAGCTCCCACTCACTTTCTTGTAAACGCAGGCTTCTCCATAAGTCTGCATAAACCCAAAAGCTTTGATCATTTCATCAAAGCGAATGTTCCAACTCCGAGATGCTTGCACCAGCCCATAGATGGAGTGCTGGAGCTTGCATACCTTGTTAGCATTCTTAGGATCAACAAAACCTTCCGGTTGCATCATATACAATTCTTCCTTAAGATAGTCGTTAAGGAATGTCGTTTTGACGTCCATTTGCCATATCTCATAATCATAGTATGCGGCAACTGCTAACATGATTCAGACGAACTTCAGCTTCGCTACGGGATAGAAAGTATCATCATAGTCAACCCCTTGAACTTGTCGATAACCCTTAGCGACAAGTCGAGCCTTATAGATGGTAACATTACCATCCGCGTCCGTCTTCTTCTTAAAGATCCATTTGTTTTCTATTGCTTGCCGATCATCGGGCAAGTCTGTCAAAGTCCATACTTTTTTTTCATACATGGATCCTATCTCGGATTGCATGGCTTCAAGCCATTTGTTGGAATCTGGGCCCACCATTACTTCTTCATAGTTCGAAGGTTCACCGTTGTCTAACAACATGATTTCCAGGACAGGGTTGCCATACCATTCTGGTGTGGAACGTGTCCTTGTGGACCTACGAAGTTCCATAGTAACTTGATCCGAAGTACCTTGATCATCATCATTAACTTCCTCTCCAGTCGGTGCAGGCACCACAGGAACATCTTCCTGAGCTGCGCTACTTACAAGAGATAGTACTTCATCAAGTTCCACTTTCCTCCCACTTACTTCTTTCGAGAGAAACTCTTTCTCCAGAAAGGACCCGTTCTTGGCAACAAAGATCTTGCCTTCGGATCTGAGGTAGAAGGTATACCCAATGTTTTCCTTAGGGTATCCTATGAAGACGCATTTTTCCGACTTGGGTTCGAGCTTTTCAGGTTGAAGTTTCTTGACATAAGCATCGTATCCCCAAACTTTTAGAAATGACAGCTTAGGTTTCTTTCCAAGCCATATTTCATACGGTGTCGTCTCAACAGATTTAGACGGTGCCCTATTTAAAGTGAATGTAGCTGTCTCTAAAGCGTATCCCCAAAATGATAGCGGCAAATCGGTAAGAGACATCATAGACCGCACCATATCCAATAGAGTGCGATTACGACGTTCGGACACACTGTTACGCTGAGGTGTTCCAGGCGGCGTAAGTTGTGAAACAATTCCACATTTCCTTAAGTGCGTACCAAACTCGTGACTTAAATATTCTCCCCCATGTTCTGATCATAAGAACTTTATTTTTCTGTCACGTTGATTCTCTACCTCATTCTGAAATTCCTTGAACTTTTCAAAGGTCTCAGACTTGTGTTTCATTAAGTAGACATACCCATACCTACTTAAGTCATCAGTGAGGGTGAGAACATAACGATAGCCACCGCAAGCCTCAACGCTCATTGGACCGCACACATCAATATGTATAATTTCCAATAAGTTGGTTGCTCGCTCCATTGTTCCGGAGAACGGAGTCTTGGTCATTTTGCCCATGAGGCATGGTTCGCACGTGTCAAATGATTCGAAATCAAGAGAGTCCAAAAGTCCATCCGCATGGAGCTTCTTCATGCGTTTGACACCAATGTGACCAAGGCGACAGTGCCACAGAAATGTGGGACTATCATTATCAATCTTACATCTTTTGGTATTCACACTATGAATATGTGTAACTTCACGTTCGAGATTCATTAAGAATAAACCATTGACCAGCGGGGCATGACCATAAAACATATCTCTCATATAAATAGAACAACCATTATTCTCGGATTTAAATGAGTAGCCATATCGTATTAAACGAGATCCAGATACAATGTTCATGCTCAAAGCTGGCACTAAAAAATAATTATTGAGGTTTAAAACTAATCCCGTAGGTAAATGTAGAGGTAGCGTGCCGACGGCGATCACATCGACCTTGGAACCATTCTCGACGCGCATCGTCACCTCGTCCTTCGCCAGTCTCCGCGTATTCCGTAGCTCTTGTTTTGAGTTACAAATATGAGCAACCACACTGGTATCAAATACCCAGGAGCTACTACGAGTACTGGTAAGGTACACATCAATAACATGTATATCACATATACCTTTGGTGTTGCCGGCCTTCTTGTCTGCTAAGCACTTGGGGCAGTTCCGCTTCCAGTGACCAGTTCCCTTGCAATAAAAACACTCAGTATTAGGCTTGGGTCCATTCTTCGGCTTCTTCCCGGCAACTAGCTTATCGGGCGCAGCAACTCCCTTGTCGTCCTTCTTGAAGTTCTTCTTACCCGTGCCTTTCTTGAAACTAGTGGTTTTATTGACCATCAACACTTGATGTTCCTTTTTGATTTCTACCTCCGCTGATTTCAGCATTGAAAATACCTCAGGAATAGTTTTCACCATCCCCTGCATATTGTAGTTCATCACAAAGCTCTTGTAGCTACATGGGAGCGACTGAAGGATTCGGTCAATGACCGCCTCATCCGGGAGGTTAATGTCCAGCTGGGACAAGCGGTTGTGCAACCTAGACATTTTGAGTATGTGCTCGCTGACAGAACTATTTTCCTCCATCTTACAACTGTAGAACTTGTCAAAGACTTCATATCTCTCGACCCGGGCATGAGCTTGGAAAACCATTTTCAGCTCCTGGAACATCTCATATGCTCTGTGTTGCTCAAAACGCTTCTGGAGCCCCGGTTCTAAGCTGTAAAGCATGCCGCACTAAACAAGGGAGTAATCATCAACACACGACTGCCAAGCATTCATAACGTCTTGGTTCACTGGGGCGGGTGCGTCACCTAGCGGTGCTTCTAGGACATATGCTTTCTTGGCAGCTATGAGGATGATCCTCAAGTTCCGGACCCATTCCGTATAGTTGCTCCCATTGTCTTTCAGCTTGGTTTTCTCGAGGAACGCGTTGAAGTTGAGGTTGACATGAGCGTTGGCCATTTGATCTACAAGACATTTTACAAAAGTTTTTAGACTAAGTTCATGATAATTAAGTTCATCTAATCAAATTATTTAATGAACTCCCACTTAGATAGACATCCCTCTAGTCATCCAAGTGATACATGATCTAAGTCAACTAGGCCGTGTCCGATCATCACGTGAGACGGACTAGTCATCATCGGTGAACATCTTCATGTTGATCGTATCTTCTATACGACTCATGTTCGACCTTTCGGTCTCTTGTGTTTCGAGGCAATGTCTGTACATGCTAGGCTCGTCAAGTCAATCTAAGTGTTTTGCATGTGTAAATCTGGCTTACACCCATTGTATGTGAACGTTAGAACTATCACACCCGATCATCACGTGGTGCTTCGAAAAAACGAACTTTTGCAATGGCGCACAGTTAGGGGAAACACTTTCTTGAAATTATTATGAGGGATCATCTTATTTACTACCATCGTTCTAAGCAAATAAGATGCAAAAACATGATAAACATCACATGCAATCAAATG
Source organism: Triticum dicoccoides (assembly GCF_002162155.2). NCBI lineage: Eukaryota > Viridiplantae > Streptophyta > Magnoliopsida > Poales > Poaceae > Triticum > Triticum dicoccoides. The sequence goes on along the minus strand of NC_041387.1, from coordinate 198,098,341 downwards.
GTGACATGATATGGCCAATATCATTTTGCTCCTTTTGATCTCCATCTTCGGGGCGCCATGATATTCATCGTCACTGGCATGACACCATGATCTCCATCATCATGATTTCCATCATCGTGTCTCCATGAAGTTGTCTCGCCAACTATTACTTCTACTACTATGGCTAATGGTTTAGCAATGAAGTAAAGTAATTACATGGCGTTATTAAGTGACACGCAGGTCATACAATAAATAAAGACAACTCCTATGGCTCCTGCCGGTTGTCATACTCATCGACATGCAACTCGTGATTCCTATTACAAGAACATGATCAATCTCATACATCACATATATTTCATTCATCACATCCTTTTTGTCCATATCACATCACAAGGCATATGCTGCAAAAACAAGTTAGATGTCCTCTAATTGTTGTTGCATGTTTTTACGTGGCTGCAATATGGTTCTAGCAAGAACGTTTCTTACCTACGCCAAAACCATAACGTGATATGCCAATTTCTATTTACCCTTCATAAGGACCTTTTTCATCGAATCTGATCCGACTAAGGTGGGAGAGACAGACACCCGCTAGCCACCTTATGCAACTAGTGCATGTAAGTCGGTGGAACCTGTCTCACGTAAGCGTACGTGTAAGGTCGGTCCGCGCCGCTTCATCCCACGATGTCGCCGAAACAAGATAAGACTAGTAGTGGCAAGTAAATTGACAAAATCTACGCCCACAACAAAATTGTGTTCTACTCGTGCATAGAAACTACGCATAGACCTAGCTCATGATGCCAATGTTGGGGATCGTAGCAGAAAATAAAATTTTCTACTCATCACCAAGATCAATCTATGGAGTCATCTAGCAACGAGAGAAAGGAGTGCATCTACATACCCTTGTAGATCGCGAGCGGAAGCGTTCAAGAGAACGGGGTTGATGGAGTCGTACTCGTCGTGATCCAAATCACCGATGATCCTGGCACCAAACGGACGGCACCTCCATGTTCAACACACGTACGGAGCGGTGACGTCTCCTCCTTCTTGATCCGGCAAGGGGGAAGGAGAGGTTGAGGAAGAGAGCTCCAGCAGCAGCACGGCGGCGTGGTGGTGATGGAGTGGCAGTACTCCGGCAGGGCTTCGCCAAGCTCTTAACGGAGGAGGAGAGGTGTTGGGGAGGGGAGGGGCTGTGCCTTGAATGTGGTGTGCATCCCTCCCCTCGACCCTCTATTTATAGGTGAAGGGGGAAGGGGGCCAACCCCCTCTAGATGAGATCTATAGGGGGGCGGCGGCCAAGGGGAGGGGCCTTGCCCCCCAAGCAAGGGGGCGCCCCCTCTAGGGTTTCCCCCCCCCCCCAACCCTAGGCGCATGGGCCCAAGGGGGGATGCGCCCAGCCCTCAAG
>NC_041387.1:198075854-198096864 GCF_002162155.2 Triticum dicoccoides | reverse complement strand
CCGAGAGAGCTGGCCCCTCCCGGTGGACCCCCGGAACGCCTCTGGTGGCCCCGGTACAATACCGATATGCCCCCAAACTTTTCCGGTGACCGTATGACAACTTCCCATAAATAAATATTTACCTTCGGACCATTCCGGAACTCCTCGTGACGTCCGAGATCTCATCCGGGACTCCAAACAACATTCGGTAATCACATACAAGTCTTCCTAATAACCCTAGCGTCATCGAACCTTAAGTGTGTAGACCCTACGGATTCAGGAATCATGCAAACATGACCGAGACCGCTCTCCGGCCAATAACCAACAGCGGGATATGGATACCCATGTTGGCTCCCACGTGTTCCACGATGATCTCATCGGATGAACCACGATGTCAAGGATTCAAGTAATCCCGCATGCAATTCCCTTTGTCAACCGGTACGTTACTTGCCCGAGATTCGATCGTCGGTATCCCAATACCTCGTTCAATCTCGTTACCGGCAAGTCAATTTACTCGTTCCATAATGCATGATCCCATGACCAACCACTTGGTCACATTGAGATCATTATGATGATGCATTACTGAGTGGGCCCAGAGATACCTCTCCGTCATACGGAGTGACAAATCCCAGTCACGATTCATGCCAACCCAACAGACACTTTCAGAGATACCTATAGTGTACCTTTATAGCCACCCAGTTACTTTGTGACGTTTGGTACGCCCAAAGCACACCTACGGTATCCGGGAGTTGCACAATCTCATGGTCTAAGGAAATGATACTTGACATTAGAAAAGCTCTAGCAGACGAACTACACGATCTTGTGCTATGCTTAGGATTGGGTCTTGTCCATAACATCATTCTCCCAATGATGTGATCCCGTTATCTATGACATCCAATGTCCATGGTTAGGAAACCGTAACCATCCATTGATCAACGAGCTAGTCAACTAGAGGCTCACTAGGGACACGTTGTGGTCTATGTATTCACACATGTATTACGATTTTCGGATAACACAATTATAGCATGAACAATAGACAATTATCATGAATAAGGAAATATAATAATAACCATTTTATTATTGCCTCTAGGGCATATTTCCAACATGAGTAGGGATGACCTGCCCTGGAGCAGGAAGCCTATGCTTGATGTCAGCGGTCAGATATCTGACCTCCATAAGCTTCGCAATGTCCTCCTCTGTGACAGAGGAGGCCATCCACCGGCCTTGAAGGTTGGATCCGGACATGATTAAAGATCCAAAGTGCCTAAGCTTGGGCTTCGGGTGTTGGAACTCGAGATGCGGAAAGGCGCAAGCGTGGTAGGAAAGAGGGATAGGCCTCGGCCCCTCTATAAAGGGGGTGAGTATCAAGCATCCCCAGTGTGACCGTCTGGGACTTGCCTAAGAACACGTAGTCATACCAACAAGCGTAGTGGGGTTGCCCGCGCCCGTATTGATGGGAATCCTGCAATAAGGGTGAGGGAGTCCTGGATTACGGGGTATCCGGACAGCCGGACTATATACTTTGGCCGAACTGATGGACCGTGAAGATACAAGACTCAAGACTTTTTCCCATGTCCGTATGGGACACTCCTTTGCGTGGAAGACAAGCTTGGTGATCCGGATATTATATTTCCTTCGTTGTAACCGACTCCATGTAAACCCTAGCCCTCTCCGGTGTCTATATAAACCGGAGGGTTTAGTCCTTAGAGACACAATCATAATCATCATAGGTTAGCTTATAGGGTTTAGCCTCTACGATCTCGTGGTAGATCAACTCTTGTAACACTCATATCATCAATATCAATCAAGCAGGAAGTAGGGTTTTACCTCCATCAAGAGGGCCCGTACCTGGGCAAAACATTGTGTCCCTTGCCTCCTTTTACCGTTAGCCTTAGACGCACAGATCGGGACCCCCTACCCGAGATCCGCCGGTTTTGACACCGACATTGGTGCTTACATTGAGAGTTCATCTGTGTCGTCACTACGAGGCTTGATGGCTCCTTCAATCATCAACAACACGGTCCAGGGTGAGACTTTTCTCCCCGGACAAATCTTCGTGTTCGGCGGCTTTGCACTGCGGGCCAATTCGTTTGGCCATCTGGAGCAGATCGACAGCTACACCCCTGGCCACCTAGTCAGGTTTGGAAACCTGAACTACACGACCGATATCTGCAGAAACTTGATCTTCAACATATTCGGGCCTGTGCCAGGTGCGCCGGACAGTCACGATGAGCACGGCTTAGACCTGCTGTCGGACAATGCTCGGGATATCGCCCCTGCAGGAGCCCCAGACCTAAATCCGGGGCAGATTGCGCCGCCCGAGGGCGGGTGGATGGATCCCACCCCGGAGGCCGCACACCCATCGGCGGTAGTGCTGAACACAGACTTCACCCCCAACCAAGCCTGTGACACCGGACACCCGGACTCATATCCGGCTGTAGGTTCCACTCCGCGCACCCCCGAGCCCGCCGAATCTGGTTGGGCTCCGGTAATGGAGTTCACCACTGCGGATATCTTCCAGCACTCGCCATTTGGCGACATGCTGAACTCGTTAAAATCTCTCTCTTTGTCAGGAGACTCTTTGCCGAACTATGTCCGGCTCGAGTGGGAAGCAGGAGACGAAGGAATTCGTTGCCCGCCCACCACCCACTTCATTGCCACGGTCGATGATTTAACCGACGTGCTTGACTTCGATTCTGAAGACATCGACGGTATGGACGATGATGTAGGAGAAGAACAGGAACCACCGCCCATGGGGTAGTGGACAGCCACCTCCTCATACAATACATATATATGGTGGAAACTCCGAAAGAAACCAATGGCGATGAGGCAATGGAGGATAACCCCTCAAGGAAGAAAGTAAAGCATGGGCGTCGTCGGCGCCGCTGCAAGCCCCGCCACAGCAATACCGGCATAGGAGACGAAAACAATCCGGATGGTGCCGAACATGAATACAACCCCGACCAGCCTGCCTTCGAGCAGGTCGAACAGGAAGACAGGCAGGTCAGCCCAAACGAACAGGCGACGGACGGATATCCGGAGTAGGACAACTACATGCCCCCCTCCGAAGACTAGATTAGCCTCGGCGACGACGAGTTCGGTGTGCCTAAGAACCCCGTGGAGTAGGAGCGCTTCAAGCGACGGCTCATGGCCACAGTGAGGAGCCTGAGAAAGAAGCAGCAGCAGCTCCAAGCTGATCAAGACCTGCTCACAGACAGATGGACTGAAGTCCTGGCAGCTGAGGAATATGGACTCGAGCGCCACACGGCCGACCGGACACCTCGTAGCCGGGATAAAACAGCGTATCAGCCCGAATACCAGCCCACACCCCTACGCCAATACACTACGGCCCGGGGTAATAGGCAGGACCTGCAAGATATGCTGGAAAACAAGGCAGGACAGCCAAGATCGATCTACGGATCGTGGGGGCGCGCCCCAACACGTGACGATGATCGTCACGCCGGACACACTATCAACAATTCCGGCCGGGCCGAGTACAGCCAACCAGAGTCATTCGAACTGCACAACCACATAGCCTGGCATAGAGGCGCCGCACACCCCCTCTGCTTCACTGACGAAGTGATGGATCATGAATTCCCAGAAGGGTTTAAACCCATAAACATCGAATCATACGATGGCACAATAGACCCCGTAGTATGGATTGAAGATGTCCTTCTCCACATTCACATGGCCTGCGGAGACGATTTACACGCCATCAAGTATCTTCCCCTTAAGCTCAAAGGACTGGCCCGGCACTGGCTAAATAGCCTGCCGGCAAATTCCATTGGCAGTTGGGAAAACCTGGAGGACGCATTCCTCGACAACTTCTAGGGCACGTACGTGTGACCACCGGATGCCGATGACTTGAGCCACATTACCCAACAGCCCGAAGAGTCAGCCAGGAAATTCTGGACTCGGTTCCTAATGAAAAAGAACCAAATAGTCAATTCTCCGGACGCCGAAGCCCTGGCGGCTTTTAAGCATAATATCCATGACGAGTGGCTCGCCAGACACCTCGGCCAGGAAAAACCAAAGTCCATGGCGGCCCTCACGACACTCATGACCCGCTTTTGCGCGGGCAAGGATAGCTCGTTGGGTCGCAGTAGCACCACGCCTATAATTCCGGCACCTCAGATGTCCGCGACAATAACGGCAAGCCACGGCGCAACAGACATAAGCGACGGAACAACGGCGACAACACTAAAGACACGGCAGTCAACGCCGGATTCAGTGGCTCCAAATCCGGTCAGCCGAAAAAGCCGTTCAAAAGAAACAAGCAGGGACCATCCAGTCTGGACCGCATACTTGAACGCTCGTTCCAAATTCATGGCACCCCGGATAAGCCAGCAAACCACACTAATAGAGACTGCTGGGTGTTCAAACAGGCCGGTAAAATGAACGCCAAAAACAAGGACAAGGGGTTGCACAACGACGATGACGAGGAGCCCCAGCGTCCGAACACGGGGGGACAGAAGAAATTTCCTCCCTAGGTGAAAACGGTCAACATGATCTACGCCATCCACATTCCCAAACGGGAACGGAAGCGAGCACTACGGGACGTCTATGCGATGGAGCCAGCCGCCCCAAAATTCAACCCATGGTCAGCATGTCCGATCACTTTCGATCGCAGGGATCACCCTACCAGCATCTGTCACGGCGGTTCAACCGCATTGGTCCTAGACCCAATCATTGACGGATTCCACCTCACGCGAGTCCTTATGGATGGCGGCAGCAGCCTGAACCTGCTTTATCAGGACACAGTGCACAAAATGTGCATCGACCCTTCAAGGATCAAGCCCACCAAAACCACCTTCAAAGGTGTAATTCCAGGAGTAGAAGCCCGTTGCACAGGCTCCATAACATTGGAAGTGGTCTTCGGATCTCCGGATAACTTCCAAAGCAAGGAGTTAATCTTCGATATCGTCCCTTTCCATAGTGGTTATCACGCACTGCTTGGACGAACCGCATTCGCTCGATTCAATGCGGTACCACACTATGCATACCTTAAGATCAAGATGCCAGGACCTCGCGGGGTCATAACAGTCAACGGAAACATGGACCGCTCTCTCCGTACAGAAGAGCATACTGCAGCCCTCGCGGCAGAAGTACAATGCAGCCTTCTCCGGCAAACCACCAATCCGGCAACAACAACCCCGAACACCGTCAAGCGAATCTGGAGTACCCTACAACAGGATCGCCAGGCACGCCAAGAGCATGACTAGCAGTCCGGCCTCCGCTCTAGCCCCATCAAGGCAGCATTCGTACCGCGCGTATGCAATTACGCACTCAAAATACCATGGGCATAGGCGGAGGCGCAATAGTGACTCAGTCAACAGTGCGATACAGCCGCAACATACTTTAATAACCCCCTTTTTGATCTTTCAGGGCGCTCCTTTCGGACAGCCTCTTCAGAAGAGCCGGATTGTTGGACTTGCACAGGAGAGAAAACCAAGGAGGCAAAAGGCTTTGCGCACAAAGGGAATACCTAGGTGGAATCTATTCACGATCGTTATACCTGTTTTATATACCTACATGCGGCCCGCCCTTGGATAGGACATGTTAAATAGTCATATTTACTTCTGCTTAACGCATTCATTGTAAACATACGCTTAGATGTATTATTCATCAATGGGAGATAATATATAGCGTCAGCTAATTATTCCTATTTGCACATTTTTCTATTAATAGTTTATTTAATATTGCATCCGTACACCTTGGTACATTCAGTTTGCCAGGGGCTTCTTATGGCGCCCCATACTATGGCAAGATAAGTCAGAACACTTTCAACAGTGCGGCACCCCGAATTTATAGCATTATATGCATCATCTCCGAATCACGTCTTGGGTCAATAGTTGGGTTTGCCCGGCTCCCTTGTTTTGGTACCTTACGTTCCGTTATATCGGCTAAGGCAGTGCAGGGAGAACTACTGCGATTGTGTCCCGGTTCTTCCGGACGAGCACCTCAGTAGAGAAAGCCGAAAACTGACCGGCATGATGCGGCGAGAGCTGGTCACTGTTCGAGAGGTCTTAAAATCCTTAAAGATTTTTTTAGCTTCAGGCGAGGAATCGGCCTCGTCCGATTTAGGCGTATATAGCGCACCAATTCGGCTTTCCGAATTCTAGGGGCTTCGCCAAAATTTAAAATTGTAGACTTCTATGGCTAAGTGAAAGTTATAAAGCTGCATAGTCCGATTGCCTTGTTCGCTGCACCCAACACCTCCTTCAGGGACTAAAAATTTGGATAAAGTGTGTCTGGGTTTTTTCCACGAAAACCCAGTACTAGTTATGTGGGGGCGGAAGCCGACGACTGGCCTACTTTCAGAATTCTATAAACAGCCGCACAGAAGGTAATATTTTAAATCAAAACAAAGTGCTATATAGCGCAAATGACTTCGTCTTTATATTACAAAAATGACAGAAGTACATTCACTCAAAGATCGTGTCCTTGGTACATTCATCGGCCATGAGACGAGCACCTTTCATAACGCCATCATAGTACTTTTCGGGACAGCGATGCGCCTTACCCTATGGCGTTCCATCCTTCACCAGCTTCTCCGCATCCAGCTTGCCCCAATGTACCTGCACACGAGCAAAGGCTCGGCGGGGACCCTCAATGCAAACGGATCGCTTGATCACTTCAAGCCACGGACAGGCATTTACCATCTGCTTTATCAGGCCGAAGTAGCTAGCGGGCAGGGGCTCACCAGGCCATATCCGAACTATGAAATCTTTCATAGCCACTTCGGCCGCCCTGTGGAGTTCCACCAACTGCTTCAATTGGTCACTCGGAGGCATTGGGTGTTTGGCTCGAGCATACTAGGACCAGAACAGCTTCTCCGTTGAGCTCCCTCCTCGGCATGGTAGAACTCCGCAGGATCTGATACGCTGCGTGGCAGATCTGCGAATGCCCCTAGAGAGCTCCGAATCCGGGTAAGTAAAAGAAACGTCTCCTCCACATGCTTGCTTTGCATAAAGAAAGTCTTGCCCGCCGCTATCTTCTTGGCCGCCTGGATTTCTTGCTGGGCCTTTTCGGCTTCGGCCTTCGCGTATTTCATGCCTAACAGGGCCTTCGCGAGTTTAGACTCCTTCATCTCTAAGTCACGCTCCAAGACTCAAACTTCTTGCCGAGCTCCTGGAGCTCTTGCTGTACCTCGCCTACCCTAGCATTTTTGCTTTTCACGCTCAATGCGCTCCATGGCCGCCTTGTCTTCGGCCTCGGATAGCGCTTTCTTCAGCGACGCCACTTCGGTCGTGGCCCCTATTACACAATGATGACGCTTTTTCAATAGCTGCCCCAATTTTGTCTATTCTTTATGACATGTGAATGGGGTATCACTCACCTTTGTTCTCTTCGAGCTGCCTCTTCGTGAGGCCGAGCTCTCCCTGGGCCTGCTCCAGGTCCCGTTTTAGTTCGGCGACCTCGGCCGTGCAGGCAGCTGCGGCAAGCAGCACTGCCTGCTTATTCACATATACACCTACTATTAGACTCCTGCGGATTATAATCGACCCTCCGTTTGGCTTTTCTTTCCGAACACCAAACAGAGTATCAGGGGCTACTACCTATCGGGTGATAATTTAACACATTTTTGATTACTTACCTCAAAGCCTGTCAGGAGGCTGGTGTAGGCTTTGGTTAGTCCGCTCTTGGCAGACCGAACCTTCTGAATCACCGCACTCATAAGAGTACGGTGCTCTTCATCCCTGGAAGCGCCGCGAAGCGCTTCCAGCAGACTATCCGACACCTCTGGCGTAATGGAAGTCATCGGCACGGACGGCTCGCCCTCCTTAGCGAGGGGCCGCCTGCCCAAATCCGGAACCATTGGAGGTTGTGGTATAGTATCCGACTGAGAGCCCGGCTTGCAGCAGCTCTCGTCGGCACAATCCATGGGGATCTTATACCCCGTGTGCCCGCCGTCTAGAATTTTGCCTTGGGGCGTCTCCAGAGTCGCCTCCCCCTCCTCCGGGAGCCTTTGGGACAACACCTCTGTGTCATCCACAGGCCGAGGGGAGGTGGCCGTTGGGAGCGAGTTCATCGCCGAATCGCTCAAAGACCCATCCGAAGAGGATACCTCGGGATGGACCCTAGTCGGACTGCATATGTGTGTTCGGTGTTATTACAGACTATGAAGCAAAGTCACACTAAAATACAACAGAGTGCGGATACTTACGATCTTACCAAGGGCTTCCCCCTGGGCAGCCACTCCTCCTCGCTGTAGGCGGCCGGGGTGGAGTAATCCGGAAGGGACGCTTTTCCCTTCTTGGATCTCCTGGCCTCCCCCTCCGGGGCGGCTTTCTTCTCGTTCTCCTCCCCAGTGCGGGGAGGCGGAGTTTCCTCATGTTTCCCCCCGCCTCTGCGGGAGGAATCTGCCTCGTCGTCTTCGGACGACGAGTTTATGACGGCATTGCGCCGGGGACCCTTCCTGGTCCCTTGGGCCGCCTTCTTAGGCCCTTCAGCCTCCCCGGACGGGGCGGCCCCTTCTTTTTCCTCCTCCCCTTCAAGGGAGCAGTGTTCCTCGTCGTCTTTGAACGAGGAGTCCGGTACGACCTTACGCCGGAGACCCTTCCTGGTCCACAGGGCCTTCTTTTCGGCCTTCTTTTCCGGCACCTTGTAGGGCGTCGGGACTAGCATCTCCATCAGGAGAGCGTCTGCTGAACCTTCTGGAAGTGGAGCCAGATAGTCAATCCGCTCCGCCGTCTCCATGTACTCCTGATTTAGTACACACGATGACTTAAGATCCTCCCATGAGTACGCTGGAAAAAAAACTACATCTGGTGATAGTTAGAAAACTCACCGGATGGGGGAGCCACATGGCATGATGTCCGCGGTCCTCGGATGTGGGAGCAGGTATTTCGGAGGCCTTGAACAACGCCTTCCACGCGTCCTTGTGTGTCATGCCGTAGAGCTCTCGAAGTGTCTGGTGTTCGGCCGGGACGAACTCCCACAGATTAAATGCCCGTCTTTGGCACGGAAGAATTCGGCGGACAAGCATGACCTGGACCACGTTGACAAGCTTGATTTTCTTGTCCATCATATTCTTGATGCAGTTCTCGAGTCCGATCAGCTCCGCAGGCTCACCCCAGGCCAGGCCCTTCTTTTCCTAGGAGGTGAGCCGCATGGGAATTCCGGATCGGAATTCAGGGTCCGCCGCCCAGTTGGCGTCGTGTGGCTCGGTGATGTAGAACCACCCCGATTACCACCCCTTTACGGTCTACGTGAAGGAGCCGTCGAGCCAGGTAACATTGGGCATCCTGCCCACCATGGCGACTCCGCACTCCGCTTGCTGGCCGCTCATGATCTTCGGCTTCACGCAGAAGATTCTTAGCCACAAGCCGAAGTGAGGTTTGATGCAGAGGAAGGCCTCGCACACGACGATGAACGTCGAGATGTTGAGGAAGAAATTTGGGGCTAGATCATGGAAATCTAGCCCATAGTAGAACATGAGCCCGCAGACGAAGGGATGAAGTGGAAATCCCAGTCCATAGACAAAGTAGGCGAGAAACACGACCCTCTCGTGGGGTCCCGGAGTTGGAATGATCTGCCCTACGTCCGGTAGCCGGTGCGCGGTGTCTGCGGCCAAGTATCCGGCCGCCCGGAGCTTCGCAATATGCTCCTCCTTCACGGTGGAGGCCACCCACTTGCCTCCGGCTCCGGACATGTTTGGCTATGCGGAGAAGGCGTGAACTAGGGCACTGGAGCTCGAGGGTGTGGGAATGGATATGCAAAGGAGGAAAAAGGCGTGGGTAAAAATCAGGAATACTTATCCCTTTATAGAGGCAACAAAAACGGTGCGCTTCCCCACTTGCCCGTTGAGGGTCGCTTATTTCCCAAGTGCCATGATTGATGGCGCGGTTGGGTTACCCATACCCGTATTGATGGGAATCCCGTGATAAGGGGACATGATCTCTTCTTTGACAAGACATGCCGAGGAAACCGCCTTGCAATATGCGCTATGGCTGGTTGTGGGAAAACGGTTCAAATAATGACCCGGCCGTAGTGTCATGTCACATTGTCTAAAGTTGTCAGCAGATTACATTTGTGAAATATCATTCTCTCTACGGTGGTATGTGAAGATCGTCTTGAAGATCCGGGATGATTTAAGTGTTCGGTAATTACTTCGAAGTATTCGGAGATGGAACCCGCCTTGCAATGCCGAAGACAAACTGTGCGCCGGACTCATCGTCATTGAAGCCTGGTTCAGGGGCTACTGAGGGAGTTGGATTAGGGGGTATCCGGACAGCCGGACTATATACTTTGGCCGGACTGTTGGACCGTGAAGATACAAGACTCAAGACTTCGTCCCGTGTCCGGATGGGACTCTCCTTTGCGTGGAAGACAAGCTTGGCGATCCGGATATTGTATTTCCTTCTTTGTAACCGACTCCATGTAAACCCTAGCCCTCTCCGATGTCTATATAAACCGGAGGGTTTAGTCCTTAGAGACAGAATCATAATCATCATAGGCAAGCTTCTAGGGTTTAGCCTCTACGATCTCGTGGTAGATCAACTCTTGTAACACTCATATCATCAATATCAATCAAGCAGGAAGTAGGGTTTTACCTCCATCAAGAGGGCCCGAACCTGGGTAAAACATCGTGTCCCTTGCCTCCTGTTACCATTAGCCTTAGACGCACAGATCGGGACCCCCTACCCGAGATCCGCCGGTTTTGACACCGACAAGCACCAAATGGTATCATCGCCTGTTCTCACAAACAGCGAAATCATCAGCATTGGTCGTCCCTTGACGCCAATCGCTCAAGATGCATCGTGGGATGATCGCCCCTGATGACCCACAAGTGTAGGGGATCTATCATAGTCCTTTCGATAAGTAAGGGTGTGGAACACAACGAGGAGCAGAAGGAAATGATAAGCGGTTTTCAGTAAGGTTTTCTCTGCAAGCACTGAAATTGTAGGTAATAGATAGTTTTGTGATAAGATAAATAGTAACGAGTAAGAAGTAAATAAAGTAAATAAAGTGTAGCAAGGTGGCCCAATCCTTTATGTAGCAAAGGATAAGCCTGGACAATTTCAAATAATGAGAAAGGAACTCCCGAGGACACATGGGAATTATCGTCAAGCTAGTTCTCATCACGTACATATGATTCGCGTTCGGTACTTAGATAATTTGATATGTGGGTGGACCGGTGCTTGGGTACTTCCCTTACTTGTACAAGCATCCCACTTATGATTAACCCCTATTGCAAGCGTCCGCAAGTACAAAAGAAGTATTAAGGTAAACCTAACCATGGCATTAAACATATGGATCCAAATCAGCCCCTAACGAAGCAACGCATAAACTAGGGTTTAAGCTTCTGTCACTCTAGCAACCCATCATCTACTTATTACTTCCCCATGCCTTCCTCTAGGCCCAAATAATGGTGAAGTGTCATGTAGTCGACGTTCACATAAGACCACGAGAGGAAAAGACAACATACATCTCATCAAAATATCGAACGAATACCAAATTCACATCACTACTAATAGCAAGACTTCACCCATGTCCTCAGGAACAAACGTAACTACTCACAAAGCATATTCATGTTAATAATCAGAGGGGTAATAATATGCATTAAGGATCTGAACATATGATCTTCCACCAAGTAAACCAATTAGCATCAACTACAAGGAGTAATCAACACTACTAGCAACCCACAGGTACCAATTTGTGGTTTTGATACAAGATTGGATACAAGAGATGAACTAGGGTTTTGAGAGGAGATGGTGCTGTTGAAGATGTTGATGGAGATTGACCCCCTCCTGATGAGAGGATCGTTGGTGATGACGTTGGTGATGATTTCCCCCTCTCGGAGGGAAGTGTCCCCGGCAGAACAGCTCCGCCAGAGCCCTAGATTGATTCCGCCAAGGTTCTGCCTCGTGGCGGCGGAGTTTCATCCCGTAAGCTTGCCCGCGATATTTTCCAGGGTAAAAGCTCTAATATAGTAGAAGTTGGACACCGGGGGCCCACCATGGGGTCCAGGAGACAGGGGCGCGCCCAATAGGGGGGGCGCCCTCCACTCTCCTGGACAGGGTGTGGGGCCCTGGTGTATTTCTTTCGCCCAATAATTCTTATTAATTCCATAAACATGTTTCATGGAGTTTTAGGATTTTTGGAGTAGTGCAGAATAGGTTTCCAATGTTTGCTCCTTTTCCAGCTAGAATTCCAGCTGCCGGCATTCCCCCTCTTCATGGTAAACCTTGTAAAATAAGAGAGAATAGCCATAAGTATTGAGATATAATGTGTAATAACATCCCATAATGAAATAAATATTGATATAAAAGCATGATGCAAAATGGACGTATCAACCCTCAACAAGAAACTCCAAGTCAAAGTTCACTCAGTACACCCCCACCTCAAGTCACCACTCCGGTGCTTGATGATGATGACTATGTGGTCAAGCCAACTCCCACTCCAAAAGCGTCACCTGCATTCCATAGGCTTCGCAAAGGACCAAGGCCACAAGTTGCTATGTCGAGCGTTCCAGTAGGAGAAGTGCAACCCAACTCAGTAGCATATCAAGTGTTTCCTGAAGCCACTCCTACTGTGAACGTCTTTGAGTCTGAAGCCAAGGCTGCTGAAGACATGCCGGCTGCATCAAACGTAGAACAACAAGAACCCCGTGAAGAAGAAGAGCCAATTGTCACACACACCCACCAATCAAGAAGTTGTTCTCGAGGAGAACGAGTCTGTGCCCGACCCTCCAGCTCCTCAAGTGGAGGTTAAAAATACTGAGGCGGCCACCAACAACACTACTGAAGCCAATGACATTGTCATGGCTGCAGCTAATGTAGCACCTACAGTGAATATGGTGTGTGAAGCCAATGATGCACTTGTAGCCACTATGCAGTCTGAAGCCCATGTCAATGCCACTGCTCCTGTACCGCCTCCAAGGCCTCACACCATTGAGCAAGAATTTTATCGCGGTGAGCTTGTCACTGTTCGATGGCCTATTCTGGTTCCTCCGCTTGCTCCCGGACCTCAATTTGATTATCATGTGGAGCACAGGCCTCAGGTCCAGAAGCCAAAACCGAGGCTTCCAAGGTTTCCAGGTACTGCGTCTTCACCAGGATCGTTCAATGTGAATGGCTTCATAGAACACAATACCTTCTTTGATAGTGCCAAGAACCCATATTCAAGGCCAAGAATTTCATGTGATCAGTTCTGGAGCTATCAGCAGCGCAGTTATTATTCTTGTGTCTTATACAATCAAGGGCGCATTTTTTCTCATATGCGTCTAGACTGCGAAGCCATTGCTGGACTGCCCTGCTTGGAAGAAGCCCTAGACTGCTTCAGAGATGCTGGCCTTCTGCAGTTTGTGGCTGACAAAGAAAATTAGAATGAAGAGCTTCTGTTACAATTCTAGGCTACTCTTCACATTCGCGGCTACAACAGGGATATGAAAACTTGGGTCCTTGAGTGGATGACAGGCAATTTACACCATGAAGCCAAAGCTCTTGATATCATTGAGCTTACTGCCCTGCCCACTCCAGGTGTACTTTAGGAACCTGGTTGTCAGCTTCATCGCAATGCTTTAGAGAGCATATTCCAGAAGCCTGAGCCCAATATGAGCCAAATGTTGAGCATGATGAAGCCACTGCCACAAGATGCTGAATATCCAAAGGAATTCTTTGTTGAATACCTAGTGTATCTGCCTCGCACCATCTATCATACTATAAAGCAAACTCTATGGCCCATCAAATGACATTCTTCTACAGCAAAGCTTGAAGGATCAATGAAGACATTGGTTTTCTATATTCTCAATGGCATCAGCTTCAATGCTCAGGATTTCTTCATCGGACAACTTGCTGCATATGGCTCTGATATATTTGGTCTGAAGTTTTATGCTCCATGGGTAATGCGCCTTATAAAGCTTCACTCTGCTATCAACTATCAGGCCTCTACGTGCAACCATCTCATATTCCTGCGAGAGGTTGATATGTCTGTCGAAGCCATATACCCAGAGCCTGCCAAGGAGCCAATTTATCTTCACAATGTCGATCGTAAAAGTTTCACTCAACTTATTGAAGGAGTTCATGCTGCAACTCGTGTCTATCCTTTGGCTGGAAATACCCGTGCACCTCATCGTGCCCATACTGAAGCCACTGAAAGCACTATTGCTCAAAGGCCTCGAAAGAGATCTCGTGTACTCAATAACCGAGAGCTTCTCGTTGCCTTGCATCAGAAACAAGATAAGCATCATGACTGGCTCAAGCGTCAGATGCAGAGTCTCCTGGTGGATGTTAATCGCATTCACAATCTAGCCACCAAGAATGCATTTGTCACTCATGAAACCTGTCGGCGGTCGTGGAAGAGTCTGACATTACTCAGCTCTAAAGATGATCTTCAGCAAGATGGCTTCACATAGAGATTCAAATTTGAGTCCACTCCTCCTAGGAACGATGTCTTGGGTCGGACTCCTTCACTCAAAAACTCTGAGTACTCCTCCTCAGCGGCAACTGTCAATGCCAGAGTCATCAATGACGAAGATGATGCTACTTCACCTACTACCACTTCAGCGTGTATCGACACTGCACCAGCCCCCTCTGCACCACCAAACTCCAACAATGACCCTGCTCCTCCATCTGCTCCTTCTGGGAACGAGTAGATGCTCTATGTCTACAAACCTTTTTGGTCATTACTGACAAAAGGGGGAGAAGCATATGAGTTGATAGTCTTCAAGCGGGTCCTTATGGGTGGCTGCATTATTTTTGCTAAGTCTTACAACTCTTGTCTGTTGATACATCTGGTTCTCTGAGTTGTAACACTTAAACTTGATGGTCGTTTGCTACTTTATCTGCTATTCTGTAACGCGATGATAAATCCCGCATGAAGTCATTCTACAGACGTCCATTTTTCATTATGCATATCATTATCTTTGTTATTTTCTTATATGCATAGTGCATTGTCTTCACACTTTGATGATGGCCTCCACAAAGCAAAACCTGCCATGTGCATTTGCATTCAAACGCAAATCATTTATATGCACATCTTCAAGGGGAGCCACGTCTTATGTATGAAGACAATACTCACAACATTAAACTTTCACATACTTTTATCCCCGTTAAAAACTTCAACTAGTTTGTCGTCAATCACCAAAAAGGGGGAAATGTAAGTGCATCTAATGTCACCCCTAGTTGGTTTTGGAGTATTGATGACAAACTTGGTTGAGGGACTAAGGTGTTTGTGAGAATTGTAGGTAACAAAGGTAGGAGTCCCATATTGATTCGGTTCACTGATACGTCTCCAACGTATCTATAATTTTTTATTGTTCCATGCTATTATATTACCAGTTTTGGATGTTTACGGGCTTTACTTTACACTTTTATATCATTTTTGGGACTAACCTACTAACCGGAGGCCCAGCCCGAATTGCTGTTTTTTTGCCTATTTCAGTGTTTCAAAGAAAAGGAATACCAAACGGAGCCCAAACGGAATGAAACCTTCGGGAGCGATCTTTTCGGAACAAACGCAATCTAGGAAACTTGGAGTGGACGTCAAGCAGCAAACGAGGCATCCACGAGGGTGCCCGGCGCGCCCTAAGGGGGTGGGCGCGCCCCCCACCCTCGTGGGCCCCTCGTGGCTCAACCGACCTACTTCTTCCTCATATATATATATCCACGTACCCTTAAAACATCAAGGAGCAACACGAAAAACTATTTCCACCGCTGCAACCTTCTGTATCCGCGAGATCCCATCTTGGAGCCTTCGCCGGCGCTCCGCCGGAGGGGGAATCGACCATGGAGGGCCTCTACATCATCTCAAAGGCCTCTCCGATGAGTTGTGACTAGTTTACCACAGACCTTCGGGTCCATAGTTATTTGCTAGATGGCTTCTTCTCTCTCTTTGAATCTCAATACCAAGTTCTCCTCGATCTTCTTGGAGATCTATTCGATGTAACTCTTTTTTGCAGTGTGTTTGTCGAGATCCGATGAATTGTGGGTTTATGATCAAGTTTAACTATGATAAATATTTGAATCTCCTCTGAATTCTTTTATGTGTGATTAGTTATCTTTGCAAGTCTCTTCGAATTATCAGTTTGGTTTGGCCTACTAGATTGATCTTTCTTGCAATGGGAGAAGTGCTTAGCTTTGGGTTCAATCCTGTGGTGTCCTTTCCCAGTGACAGCAGGGGCAGCAAGGCACGTATTGTATTGTTGCCATTGAGGATAAAAAGATGGGCTTTATATAATATTGCATGAGTTTGTCCCTCTACATCATGTCATCTTTCTCAATGCATTACTCTGTTCTTCTTGAAATTAATACTCTAGATGCAGGCAGGAGTCGGTCGATGTGTGGAGTAATAGTAGTAGATGCAGAATCGTTTTGATCTATGTTGATCATGCCTAGATACTCTCATAACTATGAACTTTTCTATCAATTGCTCGACAGTAATTTGTTCACCCACCGTAATACTTATGCTATCTTGAGAGAAGCCACTAGTGAAACCTACGGCCCTCGGGTCTATCTTTTATCATATAAGTTTTCCATCTACTTTTATTTGCATCTTTACTTCCAATCTATATCATAAAAATACCAAAAATATTTATCTTATCATATTATCTCTATCAGATCTGTCAGGACCCCGACTCAATGCCACATCGATCTAGCATGTAACACCTCATATCACTTTGCGGCCTCACGCACGGTATTCCCACGGGTGTCGCCTTACCTTAGCCCGGGACCGTTTGCGCCTTTTGGCACACGTATATGACAGTGTCGCTAGCATCCATATGATAAGGAGCCCGGGCTGACATGGCTAGTCGTAAACCCAAAGTGGCACAGACTTACAGGGACAGGCATCCATGACCCAGCATCGCACGTGTCGGTCATCAGCGAGTGAATCCAGGCTGTAGCACTGGGCTAGCAGGACTCCGGTGAACTGGGCTGTAGCAGGCTAACAGGACTCCGGTATTCATCACGTGACATTTCCCCGAAGGGACAGACACAGGAACGAAGAAGGACACATGCCGGCCAGCCTAAGTGTTCCGGAGCGGTAGCGAGCTACCATGGCTCGGTGGAAACACTAGGAGACATTTCCCGGTAAGAGAGGCTACTAAAGATAAACAACTAGATGGTCAGATCCCACAAATACCAATCATTTCAATAACATACACACAATATGCTCGATATGTGCAAATACAACATGGCATCACAACATGACTCTATGACTCAAGTAATTTATCAATAGGCTCCGAGGAGCGAGATATTACAAACATGGGTCTCATGACCCAACATTCAGAGCATACAAAACAAAGCACAAGCGGAAGCTATCATGTCTGAGTACAGACATCTATAAATGAAAAAGGCTGAGAAGCCTGACTATCTACCAAATCCTGCCGAGGCACAAGATCGTAGCTGAGGTAACAAGCTAAACATCGAAGACCACGCGGAAATACTAGTGAGACTGAAGTCTCTCTGCAAAAACATAAAATAGGCAAACGTGAGTACAAATGTACCCAGCAAGACTTACATCAGAACTATCTACATATGCATCATTATCAACAAAGGGATGGTGGGGTTTAACTGCAGCAAGCCAGCTTTGACTCGGTGGCTATCCTGAACTACGACTGCAAGTAACTCTTTTGAGGTGGCGCACACGAGTCCACATATTCACCATATCAATACACCACTATGGATCCGCTCCCGTCTACCTACGAGAACGCCATCCATAGCACTCACGCTTATCTTGCGTATTTTAGAGTATCCACTTTCACTTGTCTATGAACTGATATAAGCAACCCAGAAGTCCTTTTCCGCGGACACGGCTATTCGAATAGATGATGTTAACCCTGCAGGGGTGTACTTCTTCATACATGTTTCCACCACTTAGCGTCTGCACACGACATGTGCTCGGCAGACTTCAAGCGAAAGTCGACGTGGGTGTAGACCACGACCTACCTAAACACTCAAGTCTCTAGTCCAGGTTTATCGCCTATTCGGGTTCCATCCATGAGGAGATCCGGCCGGAGTTTCGCTCACAGCCCCAAACGATGTGAACAGGGTTCCCGAGATACCAAACGGGCATCCGGTACACCGTGCCACGTACCTACCGCATCACAGCCCACCCCTACGGTCAGCGCTGTCCACGGCCTCCAGTAAGCTACAAACACCAGAAACTACTTGCAACTCCTGGACAGAGGACTAGGGTGAATAAGAAGTCGAGCGGGGTCATATTTCAGGGCCCAATGTATGGTAGTAGCTGAATCATGGATCACAAACACAGAACTCAGTTCCTGAGGACGGCTTCAATGAGACAACCCACCATGTACTCCTACATGGCCTCTATACCAACACTGTCAGGACCCCGACTCGATGTCACATCGATCTAGCCGGTAACACCTCATATCACTTTGCGGCCTCACGCACGGTATCCCCACGGGTGTCGCCTTACCTTTGCCCGGGACCGTTTGCGCCTTTTGGCTCACGTATATGATAGTGTCGCTAGCATCCATATGATAAGGAGCCCGGGCTGACATGACTAGTCGTAAACCCAAAGTGGCACAGACTTACAGGGACAGGCATCCATGACCCAGCTTCGAACGTGTCGGTCATCAGCAAGTGGGTCCGGGCTGTAGCACTGGGCTAGCAGGACTCCGGTAAACCGGGCTGTAGCGGGCTAACAGGACTCCGGTACTCAATGCGTGATATTTCCCCGAAGGGACAGACACAGGAACGAAGAAGGACACATGCCGGCCAGCCTAAGTGTTCCAGAGCAGTAGCAAGCTACCATGGCTCAGCGGTAACACTAGGAGACATTTCCCGGTAAGAGAGGCTACTAAAGATAAACAACTAGATAGTCAGATCCCACACATACCAAGCATTTCAATCATACACACAATATGCTCGATATGTGCAAATACAACGAAGCATCACAACATGACTCTACGACACAAGTACTTATTCAATAGGCTCCGAGGAGCGAGATATTACAAACAGGGGTCTCATGACCCAACAATCAGAGCATACAAATCAAAGCACAAGCGGAAGCTATCATGTCTGAGTACAGACATCTATAAATGAAAAAGGCTGAGAAGCCTGACTATCTACCAGATCCTGCCGAGGGCACAAGATCGTAGCTGAGGTAACAAGCTAAACGTCGAAGTCCAAGCGGAACTACTAGTGAGACTGAAGTCTCTCTGCAAAACATAAAATAGGCAAACGTGAGTACAAATGTACCCAGCAAGACTTACATCAGATCTATCCACACATGCATCATTATCAACAAAGGGGATGGTGGAGTTTGACTGCAGCAAGCCAGCTTTGACTCGGTGGCTATCCTGAACTACGACTGCAAGTAACTCTTTTGAGGTGGCGCACACGAGTCCACATATTCACCATATCAATACACCACTATGGATCCGCTCCCGTCTCCCTACGAGAACGCCATCCATAGCACTCACGCTTATCTTGCGTATTTTAGAGTATCCACTTTCACTTGTCTATGAACTGATATAAGCAACCCAGAAGTCCTTTTCCGCGGACACGGCTATTCGAATAGATGATGATAACCCTGCAGGGGTGTACTTCTTCACACACGCTCTCACCACTTACCGCCGTTTACACGACATGTACTCGGCAACCTTCAAGCGGAAGCCCAACGTGGGTGTCGGCCACGGCCTACCTAATCACCTAAGTCTCTAGTCCAGGTTTATCGCCTATTCGGGTTCCATCCATGAGGAGATCCGGCCGGAGTTTCGCTCACAGCCCCAAACGATGTGAACAGGGTTCCCGAGACACCAAACGGGCGCCCGGTACACCGTGCCACGTGCCTACCGCATCACAGCCCACCCCTATGGTCAGCGCTGCCCACGGCCTCCACCATACTACAAACACCAGAAACTACTTGCAACTCCTGGACAGAGGACAAGGGTGATCAAGAAGCCGAGAGGGTCCATTGGTTTCGGGCCCAATGCGTGGTAGTAGCTGAATCATGGATCACAAACACAGAACTCAGTTCCTGAGGACGGCTGCAATGAGACAACCCACCATGTACTCCTACATGGCCTCTCACCGCTACCTTTACCAAATCGTGTTCACACGCTTAGCTCACACACCGTAGGACATGTTCACACACCTCTGATTCATCCCGGATGAATCAGACCTGACTCGACTCTAAGCAGTAGCAGGCATGACAAACAAGCAAGAATGAGTAGGCACAACAGGGCTCAAACAACTCCTACCCATGCTAGTGGGTTTCATCTATTTACTGTGGAATGACAGGTCATGCAAAGGATAAAGGGGTTCAGCTACCGCAGCAAGTAATAGTTGAATCGTTGTTGTCCTAATGCATTAAAAGAGAGCAGGAGCGAGAGAGTAGGATTGTATCGGAATGAACAAAGGGGCGTTGCTTGCCTGGCACTTCTGAAGATAACATTGAGTCTTCATCAGTGTCAACGATCACATCATCGGTATCACGTCTATCGAGAGGGGACAAATACCGGCAACACAGAAGGGAACACAATCAATGCAATGCACAATATGATGCATGATCATGACATGGCAAAATGAATGTGTTTTGGGCTAATGCAACTAGCAACAGATTAAATGAAGTTGGTTTGAATATAAGATTCAAATTCAAACTCCATATGTGATTATTCAGATGCCATTTAATTGATTTGTGCTAAACAGAAGCTATAAGTTGTTCTGACATGCATGAAAATGGTACAGATGGATTCCTTGAATTTTTCTGATAATTTTTCATATATAATTTATTTAATTTGGAGTTACGGTTAATTTTCTATGATTTATTGAAGTTTTTACAAATTTCTGGAATTTCCTGATTATTATAAAATAAACTAAATTCCAGAAAAGGAATATTGCGTCAGCATGACGTCATGCTGACCTCGGCAGAGTCAACAGGGGCTGATCCGGGTCAAACTGACCAGTGGGGTCCACTGGTCAGTGACACAGTGCTGACTAGTGTCGTTGACAGGTGGGGCCAGGTCAACGGCCACGTCAGCAGAGTCAATGCTGACGGGTGGGTCCCACTGCTTATGAACTAATCTAAACAGAAAATAAAGTTAACCTAAACAGGTCCA
>NC_041387.1:198054580-198075739 GCF_002162155.2 Triticum dicoccoides | reverse complement strand
GGGGGTTAGTTAGTGCGTCATTAGCGCTAATGGTGGTGCCACGTCAGCGTCGCCGGATTAAGCACCGGCGACCACATCTCGCGGCGGAGGCTCGCCGGAGTTGCTCGGGCTCGCGCTACAGGCGGCAGTTTGCGACGCGGTTGGGTCCTACGAAGAGCTGGGGCTCGTGCGCATCCAGCGGTGGCAGTGAGAGGGCGCGAGGTGGTCCATAGCGGCGGCAGCGGCGAGCTGGGCGGCGGCCGGAGCTCGGGTGTCGACGGAATCAACGACACGGCGCGCGGGAGGACCAGCGGTTTGCACCTACATGATCTACGGGAGCTCACGAACCCATCGGAGGCACGCACGTGACCATTTGGTCACCGGAGCCTCGTCGGCGACGACCTCGTGCGGCGGCGGCATACGGGACTCGCGGTCATCGGCGTTGCAGCAAGAAATCGACCATGAGGAGAGGGGGAGATGACGGCGGGGCTCACAGGGATTCGAACGGCGCCGTCGTTGAGCTCGGGGAGGGACTGGGCGATGCAGACCGACGGGCGAAGTCCGGTGGCAGATGCGGCGGTGACGAGCTCGGAGGCATCGTCACAGGGTGTCCGGCGGTGCTTGGCTTGGTGGGTAGGTCGAGGATGTCGTGACGGAGCTCCTGGGCTGCTCAAGGGGACGAGGGAGGGGCCATGGCCGCGGTGGTTCTCGTCGGCGGCGGCGGGCGCGTTCGGTGAGGAGAACAGAGGAGGGGGAGAGTGTTCGGGGAAGAGAGAGGGAGCAGCGAGGGAGGAAGAGGAGCGAGGGGACACGAGGCGTCGTCGTGGCGTCGCTAGGGAGACCGAGGGAAGCAGGAGGTGGCCGGGGCATCGCCAGCGCTCGCCACCGAGCAGCTTCGGTGCGAGGGAAGGAAGACGACAGGAGAAGGGTGGGCTGGGCCGCGCTGGGCCGGTCCTGTTGGGCCACCAGGTGGGCTTCACAGGTAAGTCCAGGTGGTTCTGCTTTTTTTTGTTTATAATTCTGTTCTGTTTTATCTTTTCTATTTTCTGCAATTTGTTTTTGATTTGATTTAAAATATCAAATCATTTTATAAAATCCTGGAAACAATTATGGGTGCTTTCTGAATTATTTCAGTGACCCTTAACAATTTCCAACATTTATTTGAACATTTAAATTATTTATAGTATTTAAATGCCCAAAGTCAAATACAATATGGTTTATTCAAAAATCCAAAAATGTCTTGGAAAAATATCCATCATCTCTGGATATGGTTTTCTCCCTTTTCCAGTAATCATGGACATTTTTGCAAACCAATTTGGGTTCTTTGAAAATACTTTGAAGTGGAACCTATTTGCAATGCTTTGGTGCTAGGGCTTGGTCATCCCCATTTCAAATTTCATAAAATTTAAACATGTTGCATGGATGCTAAAACAAAAACAAACAAGGGCTGATCTGGGGCTGTGACAGCTCACCCCCACTAAACAAAAATCTCGTCCCGAGATTCAAGCGTAGGGTAAGGTGAAGGGGGAACGCAAACTAGTACAATATTCACGATCCAGGTTGCACTTCAATTGAACGTTGATTTGTTCACCATCATTTTCTCGAAGTCTTGCTCTGAGAACTCCAACTAACATGACAACGAGAGGAAAGGAAAGACCCTAAAAGAATTGTTCTTCTCGGAGGTCGAACAACTCAGGAGTAACTCTCGGGATGAGACATAGCAACATCTCTTGAGCTGAGAGACGAAGCACAGATCTGAAGAAATGGAGTGAGACAGATGACGAGGGTTCACTAGGTAGACAACAACTTCACGCTTAAGGTGGTAATCGGTTGTCAACGTAGCGAGGAGTTGAATTGCCATGATACCATAACGATGCACCTTACGGAAGGTGACTCGTAGATATATCCCCTTAAGTGGCAAAAAGAATTACCTTTGATTCAAAGATCATTGAAACTCTTTATACCAGCCTAAGGCAATCACAAGCGATCATTTGGAGGGGGTCGGTAGAATGGCATACTCGGACTTGGATGATGTGGATTACCTTGTTGAAGACAACGTAATGGATGAATTTGCTTATCACCGGAAATGGAAGAGACCCATGGTAGAATGGCACAATGGCAGTGCAAGCTGGGAACAAAATGCAAATGCTGGGAATGATTCTGGTAACTGGGGAAGAACCCAACAATAGAGAGTGAATTCACTGTTTGAAAAGGTCATAGCATTGCCGAGGAAACTGAGAGCGCTATACAGTTAATGCCAACGATCAAACCTAGCACTTGCGCGTGCTCTCAAGAACTTGAGCAATTCCATAATCATCAAGGTTTTACCAACATCCGTGTCAAGGATCCTGGCAACACAACTTGCTACCATGATGAATGGTGATGGAGGATGCAGATGCAAAGGAAGATAACACCTTCTCAGATTTCACCCTTGACGGGGCCAAGGAGATAGAATCTGGATGATCGACCGAGAGACATTTAGCACTCCGCTTCTAATGTTCTCCTTGATGTGCTAGTGTACCCATTCATAGATATGGTTTGATATCTAGAACATCAAGTAAAAAGGTCGGACTTCGGAACACAGAAATCCATAGGGCAACTAGGGAGTAAATCCTACGAAATCCCTATGGGGAGGTGGCCAACTTCTTCAATCAAGATACTACAATAATAGATCTTCCGGCTGGGTGTGTTGGCCACGACATCCACTTTACCGGTTATAGAGGGACCAATATTATAGTTCTTGGGAAATGCTCCAACCATCATATCTGCCTGAGATTCAGATCTGGTTGGTGTCAGGATATTCCAGACTCATCGAGTCTAGGAAGAAAAACGAAAGTTTGCAACACAAATCGACAAGATGACGTTGCGAGATTCTCAGGGAATGAACTACGATAGTAAGCTCCAAAACATGAGCTAGTTCTGCTACAAACATGTGAACACGTTGTCCCAGACAAGCATGACCACGTGGTAGTCTTATAATAAAACACTACCGAGTTCAGGTGGGGAACCATCAACGAGGATATAAAATCCTTGCATAAGGCATGCTCTTAAGAAGGAACTTCTTCTCCTTGAACAAATCAATCAGTGGCTTGGTGTGCTCGGAACACATATGGAATGAAGGTTGCAAGTCTCCAGACCACAGAATACTTCGCACGTATGCATGACTGACTTGGGATGATTCCAGAGGAAGCAAAACTAACTTTCTCAAATCCACGGCGGCAACTTTCACCAAATGCACGTGTATAAGAGGAAGTCACTCCTTTCATCAAACAAATACTTCATGAGCTAGCATGAAGATAATGCTTTCAAAAGTTTCCAACACTAGCTTAATGTTCAACAAAATCATGGAGGAGATAAGTATGTTGTCAATGGGCTCAACAACAATTCATCTAGGTTTCCTTTTAAAAGGAATTCCATAGTTAAGTGAACACGGTGATAGCATTGGTCAGACCAAAGATGTAATGGTGTATGCTCGAGGGATCAACCACGAACAAGACAACATTACGAGCATCGTTGGTACTGATTGATTTGACGATAGCCCACACTCAAATCAAAGAATTGATAAGACAATAGGTCCAGCAACTGATCACAGGGACCAATCAATGAAGATATCATCTTTCTTCAACACACACTACACAAGAATATCCCTTTGGAACAAACTAAGTTAGGCAAGCTTTTATCTTCCAATTCTCCAAGTTGTTGTCTAGCTTAACCAACTAGCTCAGGGATATCCAACACAGATTCTTGGAGAAAGGGTGGTTCACAAGAAACCAACTTGATCACGAGCTCAACATAACAGTCAGGGGACAACCTGGTAATACTTCCGAGAAGATATTCGGAAAATCACGAACCACCGGTATGTTACTCAGCTTGAGAACAATCTTGCTTTTGAGGGCAAGACGACATGATCAAATGAGTGAGGACTTGAAATAATTCCTAACTCATTGGTCGAGGAGTGCACCAGAAACATGGACAAGGTAGCACGATCAATCTTAGAATGATGATTCACTAACCAACATGCTAAGAATGAAATTATTATCCTTTAACTACCAAGCAACAAGGTTGCTAGGAGTATTGATTTCACACGCCATGATTCATTTGTCGGCATTCCGGTTACAATAACACAGGAACCGAGGAATGAACAATGATGGCAAGAAGTATCACTGTACCAAGAGTTCATAGGATGGTGTGCAATTCTTATAACAATCTCGATATAAAATATGTAATACTCCAAGGTAGAGCAGAACAAAAGCTGGATTAGCAATTTGATCTGCGGAGCACAACTTCTTTGACCCAATCCTGGATAGGGAAGAGGTACTGGAGTTTGTTTCTCCTAGTCATTCCGCGATAGAATGGCTTGACAGACCACAAGAGTAATAGGCATCGATAAACGAACGCACGCATACTCTTGACTATCAATTGATAGGCAAGGGTCGGAAACAACTAAGATGGGACAACTCAAAAGAACATATGATTTTCTGAGTTGTGGATGCATGGATTAGCATGTCGAACGAAGTTCAACATATTTCTTCCGGATAACCCATGCAGAAAGGTAGAACTGGCAGAGCCACAATATATAATGAAGAACTCATCAAGAATAATCCTGTTGTGATATTTCAGTTCAACGAGGAACTTCTGCCATAAGTAGTTCATGGTATTTGGAAGAAGAAGATACCACGGACTTCAAGGACTATCGTAAAGGTTACTAATATCCTAAAGGCACTAGCAATTACTATCAACATGAAGTAGGTAGAGTGAATCTCGGGTTCAAGAACCCAGGAACAAAATACCTATTACTAAGTAGCATCACGGGATGCTTTCGAGAATGATGGCCAGAATCATCACACTGGGAACACAAATCATGGCTAAATTACTAGATGATCCCCTAAGACACCTAGGGTCATAATAATATCTCCAACGTATATGTCAAGGTAACGGAGTACCTCAACTCACTGAATAGTGTGGTTAATCTGGCCCAAAGGAACATTGAAACCAGAGGAAAAGGATTTTGCAAATGCGTCAGACTCTTTGGAAACCTGGGATGACTCGGACAGCATAACGGTTGTAAATGTTCAGAAAAGACTTGAGACATTCACAAAAATGGTGGCATAACCACTCAGAAGCACAATATCAAGGTCTCGAGATCAATAGTTAACATACAGAGGTAGAAACTGAACTGAGGCTTAATCTAACAATCTTATGAGTCTACGGATTAGTAACGCATGATCCTGATAGAAAGAAGAGATAGCCTAGCTCTTAATCCCCGTAGGAAAGATAAGATGACTCAGATCAGAAGGGCATGAGGTATAAGGAGTAAAAAGAGCCTTACGTTCCATCCCACAATCAATTCCCTTATATAACTAAAGAATTTCTAGACTCAACTTCGACCAGTTTGGCTTGGTAATCCTACAGGCAGTCAAGCTCTGATACCAACGCTGTCAGGACCCCGACTCAATGCCACATCGATCTAGCATGTAACACCTCATATCACTTTGCGGCCTCACGCACGGTATTCCCATGGGTGTCGCCTTACCTTAGCCCGGGACCGTTTGCGCCTTTTGGCACACGTATATGACAGTGTCGCTAGCATCCATATGATAAGGAGCCCGGGCTGACATGGCTAGTCGTAAACCCAAAGTGGCACAGACTTACAGGGACAGGCATCCATGACCCAGCATCGAACGTGTCGGTCATCAGCGAGTGAATCCAGGCTGTAGCACTGGGCTAGCAGGACTCCGGTGAACCGGGCTATAGCAGGCTAACAGGACTCCGGTATTCATCGCGTGACATTTCCCCGAAGGGACAGACACAGGAACGAAGAAGGACACATGCCGGCCAGCCTAAGTGTTCCGGAGCGGTAGCGAGCTACCATGGCTCGGTGGAAACACTAGGAGACATTTCCCGGTAAGAGAGGCTACTAAAGATAAACAACTAGATGGTCAGATCCCACACATACCAAGCATTTCAATAACATACACACAATATGCTCGATATGTGCAAATACAACATGGCATCACAACATGACTCTATGACTCAAGTAATTTATCAATAGGCTCCGAGGAGCGAGATATTACAAACATGGGTCTCATGACCCAACATTCAGAGCATACAAAACAAAGCACAAGCGGAAGCTATCATGTCTGAGTACAGACATCTATAAATGAAAAAGGCTGAGAAGCCTGACTATCTACCAAATCCTGCCGAGGCACAAGATCGTAGCTGAGGTAACAAGCTAAACGTCGAAGACCACGCAGAAATACTAGTGAGACTGAAGTCTCTCTGCAAAAACATAAAATAGGAAAACGTGAGTACAAATGTACCCAGCAAGACTTACATCAGAACTATCTACATATGCATCATTATCAACAAAGGGATGGTGGGGTTTAACTGCAGCAAGCCAGCTTTGACTCGGTGGCTATCCTGAACTACGACTGCAAGTAACTCTTTTGAGGTGGCGCACACGAGTCCACATATTCACCATATCAATACACCACTATGGATCCGCTCCCGTCTCCCTACGAGAACGCCATCCATAGCACTCACGCTTATCTTGCGTATTTTAGAGTATCCACTTTCACTTGTCTATGAACTGATATAAGCAACCCAGAAGTCCTTTTCCGCGGACACGGCTATTCGAATAGATGATGATAACCCTGCAGGGGTGTACTTCTTCACACACGCTCTCACCACTTACCGCCGTTTACACGACATGTACTCGGCAACCTTCAAGCGGAAGCCCAACGTGGGTGTCGGCCACGGCCTACCTAATCACCTAAGTCTCTAGTCCAGGTTTATCGCCTATTCGGGTTCCATCCATGAGGAGATCCGGCCGGAGTTTCGCTCACAGCCCCAAACAATGTGAACAGGGTTCCCGAGACACCAAACGGGCGCCCGGTACACCGTGCCACGTGCCTACCGCATCACAGCCCACCCCTATGGTCAGCGCTGCCCACGGCCTCCACCATACTACAAACACCAGAAACTACTTGCAACTCCTGGACAGAGGACAAGGGTGATCAAGAAGCCGAGAGGGTCCATTGGTTTCGGGCCCAATGCGTGGTAGTAGCTGAATCATGGATCACAAACACAGAACTCAGTTCCTGAGGACGGCTGCAATGAGACAACCCACCATGTACTCCTACATGGCCTCTCACCGCTACCTTTACCAAATCGTGTTCACACGCTTAGCTCACACACCGTAGGACATGTTCACACACCTCTGATTCATCCCGGATGAATCAGACCTGACTCGACTCTAAGTAGTAGCAGGCATGACAAACAAGCAAGAATGAGTAGGCACAACAGGGCTCAAACAACTCCTACCCATGCTAGTGGGTTTCATCTATTTACTGTGGAATGACAGGTCATGCAAAGGATAAAGGGGTTCAGCTACCACAGCAAGTAACAGATGAATCGTTGTTGTCCTAATGCAGTAAAAGAGAGCAGGAGCGAGAGAGTGGGATTGTATCGGAATGAACAAGGGGGTTTTGCTTGCCTGGCACTTCTGAAGATAACATTGAGTCTTCATCAGTGTCAACGATCACATCATCGGTATCGCGTCTATCGAGAGGGGACAAATACCGGCAACACAGAAGGGAACACAATCAATGCAATGTACAATATGATGCATGATCATGACATGGCAATATGAATGTGTTTTGAGCTAATGCAACTAGCAACAGATTAGATGAAGTTGGTTTGAATATAAGATTCAAATTCAAACTCCATATGTGATTATTCAGATGCCATTTAATTGATTTGTCCTAAACAGCAGCTATAAGTTGTTCTGACATGCATGAAAATGGTACAGATGGATTCCTTGAATTTTTCTGATAATTTTTCATATATAATTTATTTAATTTGGATTTACGGTTAATTTTCTATGATTTATTGAAGTTTTTACAAATTTCTGGAATTTCCTGATTATTATAAAATAAACTAAATTCCAGAAAAGGAATATTGCGTCAGCATGACGTCATGCTGACCTCAACAGAGTCAACAGGGGCTGATCCGGGTCAAACTGACCAGTGGGGTCCACTGGTCAGTGACACAGTGCTGACTAGTGTCGTTGACAGGTGGGGCCAGGTCAACGGCCACGTCAGCAGAGTCAATGCTGACGGGTGGGTCCCACTGCTTATGAACTAATCTAAACAGAAAATAAAGTTAACCTAAACAGGTCCAAGGGCCCACATGGCAGTGGCTTTAGGGGGGGTTAGTTAGTGCGTCATTAGCGCTAATGGTGGTGCCACGTCAGCGTCGCCGGATTAAGCACCGGCGACCACATCTCGCGGCGGAGGCTCGCCGGAGTTGCTCGGGCTCGCGCTACAGGCGGCAGTTTGCGACGCGGTTGGGTCCTACGAAGAGCTGGGGCTCGTGCGCATCCAGCGGTGGCAGTGAGAGGGCGCGAGGTGGTCCATAGCGGCGGCAGCGGCGAGCTGGGCGGCGGCCGTAGCTCGGGTGTCGACGGAATCGACGACACGGCGCGCAGGAGGACCAGCGGTTTGCACCTACATGATCTACGGGAGCTCACGAACCCATCGGAGGCACGCACGTGACCATTTGGTCACCGGAGCCTCGTCGGCGACGACCTCGCGCGGCGGCGGCATACGGGACTCGCGGTCATCGGTGTTGCAGCAAGAAATCGACCATGGGGAGAGGGGGAGATGACGGCGGGGCTCACAGGGATTTGAACGGCGCCGTGGTTGAGCTCGGGGAGGGACTGGGCGATGCAGACCGACGGGCGAAGTCCGGCGGCAGATGCGGCGGTGACGAGCTCGGAGGCATCGTCACAGGGTGTCCGGCGGTGCTTGGCTTGGTGGGGAGGTCGAGGATGTCGTGACGGAGCTCCTGGGCTGCTCAAGGGGACGAGGGAGGGGCCATGGCCGCGGTGGTTCTCGTCGGCGGCGGCGGGCGCGTTCGGTGAGGAGAACAGAGGAGGGGGAGAGTGTTCGGGGAAGAGAGAGGGAGCAGCGAGGGAGGAAGAGGAGCGAGGGGACACGAGGCGTCGTCGTGGCGTCGCTAGGGAGACCGGGGGAAGCAGGAGGTGGCCGGGGCATCCCCAGCGCTCGCCACCGAGCAGCTTCGGTGCGAGGGAAGGAAGACGACAGGAGAAGGGTGGGCTGGGCCGCGCTGGGCCGGTCCTGTTGGGCCACCAGGTGGGCTTCACAGGTAAGTCCAGGTGGTTCTGCTCTTTTTTGTTTATAATTCTATTCTGTTTTATCTTTTCTATTTTCTGCAATTTGTTTTTGATTTGATTTAAAATATCAAATCATTTTATAAAATCCTGGAAACAATTATGGGTGCTTTCTGAATTATTTCAGTGACCCTTAACAATTTCCAACATTTATTTGAACATTTAAATTATTTATAGTATTTAAATGCCCAAAGTCAAATACAATATGGTTTATTCAAAAATCCAAAAATGTCTTGGAAAAATATCCATCATCTCTGGATATGGTTTTCACCCTTTTCCAGTAATCATGGACATTTTTGCAAACCAATTTGGGTTCTTTGAAAATACTTTGAAGTGGAACCTATTTGCAATGCTTTGGTGCTAGGGCTTGGTCATCCCCATTTCAAATTTCATAAAATTTAAACATGTTGCATGGATGCTAAAACAAAAACAAACAAGGGCTGATCTGGGGCTGTGACAAGATCTCACTTTCGCAAGTTTCCATGAAGGGATTGACAACCCCTTTATCGCGTTGGCTGCGAGGTTCTTGTTTGTTTGTGTAGGTGCGTGGGACTTTTGAGGAGCCTCCTACTGGATTGATACCTTGGTTCTCAAAAACTTAGGGAAATACTTACGCTACTTTGCTGCATCACCCTTTCCTCTTCAAGGGAAAACCAACGCACTTCTCAAGAGGTTGCAAGAAGGATTTCTGGCGCCGTTGTCGGGGAGGTCTTCGCTCAAGTCAAGACATACCAAGTACCCATCACAAACTCATCTCCTCGCATTACAGTATTTGCCATTTGCCTCTCGTTTTCCTCTCCCCCACTTCACCTTTGCCTTTTCTTCGCCTTCTTCCCGTATGCCTTTTTGTTTGTGTTTCCACGTGCCTTCTATTTGCTTGCATCTTTTCTTGCTAAAAGTCTATTGATATGGATCCACTTAAAGTGTTCTACTTGGATCATCTTCAATCCTTATGTGCTTGTGCTGAAACCCCAACTAGCCTAGTTGATGGGAAATCTTTAGATGAGCATGCTCATTTTGTGCGTCGCCGTTTGTCTGAAAAGGGAGACTCTTATGGGATCAAATAACCCGATTGTTGTGTTATGCTTGGAATCTTTGTGAAATTAATGATTTTACTTGTTGCTCTAAGAACCCTAAAAAACACCTTCCCTGCCTATGTGAGTTTGATGAAAATGAAATCTTATCTTCTTATGCAAGGGGTGTTTATAGTTACTATGATATCGAACAAATTGAAGAATTTGTTGCTTTTAAGGGTGCTTATGAAGTTGCTTCTTTGGTTGAAAAGTATGATATTACTCTCTACGAATCTGGAAATTTTGACATACTTAAATATTGCTACGAAAATTATGCTCATAATGTCTATGTCAAAGAATTTATTGAAAGAAAGACTGTTGCTTTGGAAGAAAATAATGATATGCATGAGTCTATAGATAATTATGATTCCGATGATTTGATTTAAATATCCCTTGATGAACATGATGTTTGCTATTCTTGTGGCCATGATGCCAACATTTATGAATATGAATTTCCTGTAGTTCCTTAGAATAATGACAATCGTTTCAGTATGTTAAGGATACAGATGTATCCACAATTCATTTAGAGTTACTTAATAGTCTATTTCTTATACCATATCTCTATCCCGTGAAATTCTCGAGCCAAAAGATGGATGCATATGCTGTGTTTCATTTAGCTAAATGATATCAATTAAATGGTGTATCAATTCCATAAATTGCATATAGCAATAAATAAATCAGCAAAATTCTTTCTAATATTTTAGATAGAAGAAATGTTTCTTCTATCTAAAATATTAGAAAGAATGTACCCTTCTATCCAAATCCAATTTGCATCGATAAAATAAATCCAAATTCCAGTAGTAGATGAATAATTGCAAATTTGTGTGTGTACGGGATTAGAATAACTTCAAAATAACTGACATAATTTTGTATTTTTCCTGATCAGAAAAATACATGAAAAAGAAAGGAGGTAGAAAATTTTTTGGATTTATGGTTAAAGAAGAAAAAGAAAAAAACAGGGGTTCTGTTGAATTTCAAGTATTCAGTTTCACCAATAAGATACCGAGACTTGCTTCACATTTGGAATTACACAAAAAAGATTTTTCATCGGAAAGAGGTCTACGAAGACTTTTGGGAAAACGTCGACGTTTGCTGGCTTATTTGGCAAAGAAAAATAGAGTACGTTATAAGAAATTAATCGATCAGTTGAATATTCGGGAGCAGTAATTTAATCGTTCAATTTTTTTTCTTGTTTTATTATTTTTTTAGTAGTCTTATAGTAGTCTTAGATTTTTCATTTTGATGAGCCTCGCTTTGAGGAATTCATGGAATAATCCATTTTCATGGAATAATGAATTAAGGAAGAAAGGATATGAGTCTACCGCTTACAAGAAAAGATCTCATGATAGTCAATATGGGCCCTCAACACCCATCAATGCATGGTGTTCTTCGACTGATCGTTACTCTCGATGGTGAGGATGTTATTGATTGTGAACCCATATTAGGCTATTTACACAGAGTTCCTTGTATTGTTTGTTGGATTAGGTCTAACTTTCTTGACCAAACTGCGAGCGCAGAACTTTACGAGATGAAATAGGGAAAGACAGAAGATAGAATAGAACTTAAAAAGATAATTGAAGTGACTTGTCTTCGAATCTACTTTGGTTGGAGTTCGAAAAAGGAATAAAAATAAAGTAAATTCAAGGAAGAGCTTTCTTTTTTTTAACAGCCCCTTGGCAGGTCGTGGAATGCTTTTGTTCTCCTCTTATTCCATATGGAATACAATCAGTTAAAATAAGAAGGAATAGGGGAATATTCGATCGTTCACTCCAAAAAGAGGGTCCTATTGAAAAAGAAATTATCCAAAATAGAAAGAAGTTTTTTTTCAAATTCAATTGTTTATTTATCTCTTATTCAAAAATTTCCTTGAAAATCGAATTTCATTTTTTCATTCAATGGGGTTAGATGATCTAGTTCTTAATATTATTACTTTACTCAATTGACAAATTCCACAACAAATCTCTTGATTCGGAATTAGGGACTCATGTATCATCTGATGAATCCACTTTCTTTTACACTTCTGTATCTTACTCTATCTTGTTTTTTAGTATTATCTAAAATAACTGATGAATTATGAATTTTCCATAACTTAGGTAAATACTTTACCAACATATGTAGTGTAGTAAAAAATGGAATTTAACTCTTTCATGCTTACTTTAACTAGTTATTTTGGTTTTCTACTGGCTGCTTTAACTATAACCCCAGCTCTATTTATTGGCTCGGAATCTCGAAAGGAGAATTAAGGATTGGAATGAGCGTATACCAAGAATTCTTGGGGTCCCTTGGGGATTCTTGATTGGAGCTGAGCTAACCATAGCCCAAAGTCGTATCTCATTGGTTAATAAAATCCAAAAGGTTTATCGATCCCAAGGGGTACAGATCCATAATAGACATATAGAGATTATTATACGCCAAGTAACATCAAAAGTGCGGGTTTCTGAAGATGGAATGTCTAATGTTTTTTCGCCTGGGGAATTAATCGGACTATTGCGAGCGGAACGAGCAGGGCGAGCTTTGGATGAATCGGTCTATTATCGGGCAATCTTATTGGGAATAACAAGGGCTTCCCTGAATACCCAAAGTTTCATATCTGAAGCAAGTTTTCAAGAAACTGCTCGAGTTTTAGCAAAAGCTGCCCTACGAGGTCGCATTGATTGGTTGAAAGGCTTGAAAGAAAACGTAGTTCTGGGGGGATTATACCTGTTGGTACCGGATTCCAAAAATTTGTGCATCGTTCCACACAAGACAAGAACCTTTATTTCGAAAAAAAAATCTATTCGCGTCGGAAATGAGAGATTTTTTGTTTCTCCATACAGAATTAGTTTCTTCAGATTCGGACGTAACAAACAATTTTTATGAGACATAAGAACCCCCATTTAACATTTAACCCTATATCATTTAAGGATACATAAAAAATATTTTTTACTTTACTAGACTTTTGAACTTAGAACACTAACAGGTCAAATTTTAGATTTTTAAGATTTTTATTTTAATAAGTAAAACAAGTCAGTTAATTCATTAAGGTGGTTATGTTTATACCATGTATCAATGGCCAACTCTTATCTTAGTACAAGGTTCTCTCGGAACAATTATTATTTATTTCAAGCTATTTCGGATCTTTCTTAGTCTTCAAAAAGAACTAAATTCCTAATGGAATGGTAGGATTAAAAAAAAGGAAGTGTGGAAAAAATGACAAGAAGATATTGGAACATTAATTTGAAAGAGATGATAGAAGCAGGAGTTCATTTTGGTCATGGTATTAAGAAATGGAATCTTAAAATGGCCCCTTACATTTCGGCAAAGCGTAAAGGTACTCATATTATAAATCTCGCTAGAACGGCTCGTTTTTTATCAGAAGCTTGTGATTTAGTTTTTGATGCAGCAAGTCAGGGAAAAAGTTTCTTAATTGTTGGTACCAAAAAAAGAGCAACAGATTTAGTAGCATGTCTAATTCTAAATTAGAGAAAGAGGGGTTTTATACCTTATACATTTAATAAACACGTATAGATACTGACATAGCAAACGATTAATCACAGAACTCATATTATATTATAATTATAATATAGGTTCTTTATCTTTTTTTAAAATGAAATTAGAAATGATAATGATTATGAAATAAAAACTCATAAAAACTCATATCATAATTTTTTTTTCATTATTGTGAATCCACTCCAATCGAATATTGAATAATCAAATTCTTCAATTCAAATTCAAAGTTTTCGAAATCTTTAAAAAAGTAGATTAATCGGACGAGGACAAAGAGAGAGTCCCATTCTACATGTCAATACTGACAACAATGAAATTTCTAGTAAAAGGAAAATCTGTCGACTTTATAAGTTGTGAGGGTTCAAGTCCTTTAGCTGGATAAGGGGCGGATGTAGCCAAGTGGATCAAGGCAGTGGATTGTGAATCCACCATGCGCGGGTTCAATTCCCGTCGTTCTCCCATCGCATTATTGAAAATTCCAAAAATGCAATTTTCCATATTCCTAGTTACGTATTTACTTACGGCGACGAAGAATAAAACTATCGCTATATTTTTTCCTTTTCCTAGTTCTTCTTCCAAGCGCAGGATAACCCCAAGGGTTGTGGTTTTTTTTCTACCAATGGGAGCTTTCCCTTCACCGCCCCCATGGGGGTGGTCCACAGGGTTCATAACTACCCCTCTTACTATGGGGCGTTTACTAGCCAACACTTAGATCCGGCTCTACCCAAACTTTTTTGGTTCACCCCAACATTACCCACTTGTCCGACTGTTGCTAAGCAGTTTTGGGATACTAAACGGACCTCCCCAGATGGTAATCTTAAAGTGGCCGATTTACCCTCTTTTGCAATGAGTTTCGCTACAGCACCTGCTGCTCTAGCAAATTGCCCACCCCTTCCACATGTGATTTCTATGTTATGCATGGCCGTGCCTAAGGGCATATCGGTTGAAGTAGATTCTTCTTTTCTCTCAAAAAACCCCTTCCCAAACTGTACAAGCTTCTTCCAAAGCATACGGCTTTCTAGATGTATATGACGATCTCTAGACAGATGGATCTTATATGAATCATATGATGAAGTACCACATGAGTGGATATATAGGAAAGGAATCCAAATCTGCCGAATCGCTCATGTTATGATCTTCTACATCCTAGGTCTCTCTTAAACATGAGATCGTTGCTATTGCACCCATACTTGATAGTTCCTTCGATGAAAAGCATCATTGCAATGATGTTATTATAAATTCTCTTGATGTCAATTGTGCTAATAATATGCAAAACCCTAAGCTTGGGGATGCTAATTTTGCTATGTCTACTACTTGTTGCAATGAGCATGATTGGGGTGATTCTTCTTATGATCTTGAAAATTTATTTAAGCCCCATGATGAATATGAGATTGATAGTAATGTTTGCAATAATATTAAAAGTGGGTTTGGAGAGGTCATGACTTTAGTTAATGTTAATCCCACTATTTTCGAAGAGTGTCAACTTTGCATGCATGTGGATCGTGTTGAGAATATGTTATGTGATAGCTATTTTGTTGAATTTTCCTATGATCCTACATGTAATTATTATGATAGAGGAAAATATGGTCGTAGAAATTTTTTATCTTACTAAATTACCTCTCGTCATGTTGAGATTGCTATCGTCTCTTTCTTATTCCTTGCATATGCTAGTTTTTGCTTGCCTTGCAAATTTGTTTGCTTATAATATGCCTATGCATAGGAAGTATGTTAGACTTAGATGTGTTTGTCACGTGTTTCATGATGCTCTCTTTGCGCTTCAATTCTTGTCTTTCATGTGAGCATCATTAAAATTATCAATGCCTAGCTAAATGGCTTTAAAGAAAAGCGCTTGTTGGGAGATAACCCAATATTTTTCTTTGCTGTTATTCAATAAATATTTCATCTAGCTTCTATTTAGATGTGTTTTTATGTTTCAAATTAGTGTTTGTGCCAAGTAGAACCTATAGGATAACCGACGGTAATAGTTAATTTGATCTTGCCGAAAAACAGAAACTTTTGTGCACACCAGAATAATTTTCATAAATCACAGAATCGAGATTTTTAGTTGATTCTTTTTGAAGTATATCAGTAGATAACCTTCCCAGGACTTCCTATTTTTGTAGGATTTTTAGAGTTCCAGACGTATTCAAAAGTTACAGATTGCCACAGACTATTCTGTTTTTGACAGATTCTGTTTTTCGTGTGTTGTTTGCTTATTTTGATGCATCTATGGCTAGTATCGGGGGTATGAACCATAGAGAAGTTGGAATAAAGTAGGTTTAACACCAATATAAATAAATAATGAGTTCATTACAATACCTTATGTGGTGGTTTTTCTTTCTTGCACTAATGGAGCTTATGAGATTTCCTGTTGAGTTTTGTGTTGTGAAGTTTTCAAGTTTTGGGTAAAGATTTGATGGACTATGGAATAAGGAGTGGCAAGAGCCTAAGCTTGGGGATGTCCATGGAACCACAAGATATTCAAGGATAACCAAAAGCCTAAGCTTGGGGATGCCCCGGAAGGCATCCCCTCTTTCATCTTCGTCTATCGGTAACTTTACTTGGAGCTATATTTTTATTCGCCACAAGATATGTGTTTTGCTTGGAGCGTCTTGTATGATATGAGTCCTTTCCTTTTAGATTACCACATTCATCGTTGATGTACACACCTTTTTGTGAGAAACCCACATGATTTGGAATTTATTAGAATACTCTATGTGCTTCACTTATATCTTTTGAGGTAGATAATTTTTGCTCTAGTACTTCACTTATATCTTTTAGAGCACGGCGGTGGCTTGATTTTGTAGAAATTGTTGATCTCTCATGCTTCACTTATACTATTTTGAGAGTCTTTTAGAACAGCATGGTATTTGCTATGGTTAAAAAATTGGTCGTAGAATGATGGGCATCCAAGTTGGGTATAATAAAAACTATCATAGGAAGTGAATTGGATGCTATGATCAATTTGATGCTTGATAATTGTTTTGAGATATAGAGGTGGTGATATTAGAGTCATGCTAGTTGGGTAATTGTGAATTTAAAGAATACTTGAGTTGAAGTTGGCAAGTCCCGTAGCATGCACGCATGGTAAAAGTTGTGTAACAAATTTGTTGCACGGGATGCTCTTTTGATTGCCTTCCCTTGTGTGGAGGTCGGGGCGCGCGATGGTTAACTCCTACCAACCTCCCCCCTAGGATCATGTGTAGTAGTACTTTGCTTCGAGGTCTAATAAAACTTTTGCCATAAGTATATGAGTTCTTTATGACTAATGTGAGTCCATGGATTATACGCACTTTTACCCTTCCGCCATTGCTAGCCTCTTCGGTACCATGCATTCCCCTTTCTCATCTTGAGAGTTGGTGCAAACTTTGCCGGTGCATCCAAACCCCGTGATACGATATGCTCTATCACTCATAAACCACCTTATATCTTCCTCAAAACAGCCACCATACCTACCTATTATGGCATTTCCATAGCCATTCCGAGATATATTGCCATGCAACTTTCCACTGTTCCGTTTATCATGACACGCATCATCATTGTCATATTGCCTTGCATGATCATGTAGTTGACATCGTATTTGTGGCAAAGCCACCATGCATAATTTTTCATACATGTCACTCTTGATTCATTGCCCATCCTGGTACACCGCCGGAGGCATTCATATAGAGTCATATCTTGTGCAAGTTTTGAGATGTAATTCATGAGTTGTAAATAAATGGAAGTGTGATGATCATCATTATTAGAGCATTATCCCTTATAAAAAAAGGAAAGGCCAACAAGAAAAAGGAAAAGGCCAAAGAAAAAAAGGAAAGGCCAAAGGAAAAAAGGCCCAAAAAAAGAAGAAAAAAACGAAAAGAAAATAAAAAAGGGACAATGTTACTATCCTTTTCCACAATTGTGCTTCAAAGTAGCACCATGTTCTTCATATAGAAAGTCTCTTATGTTGTCACTTTCATATACTAGTGGGAATTTTTCATTATAGAACTTGGCTTGTATATTCCAACGATGGGCTTCCTCAAAATGCCCTAGGTCTTCGTGAGCAAGCAAGTTGGATGCACACCCACTTAGTTTGTTTTGTTGAGATTTCATACATTTATAGCTCTAGTGCATCTGTTGCATTGAAATCCCTACTCATCATGTTGATATCAATTGATGGGCGTCTCCATAGCCCATTGATTAGCCTCATCGATGTGAGACTTTCTCCTTTTTTTGGCTTCTCCACACAACCTCCATCATCATATTCTATTCCACACATAGTGCTACATCCATGGCTCACGCTCATGTATTGCGTGAGAGTTGAAAAAAGCTGAAGCACGTTAAAAAGTATGAACCAATTGCTTGGCTGAAACCGGGGTTGTTCTTGATGGGAGTATTTTGTGTAATGAAAATGAAACATAGCCTAACTATATGATTTTGTAGGGATGAACCTTCTAATGCCATGTTATTTTGAGAAGACATGATTGCTTAGTTAGTATGCTTGAAGTATTACTATTTCTTATGTCAATATGAACTTTTATTTTGTATCATTTGGATCTGAACATTCATGCCACAATAAAGAAAATTACATTGAGAATTATGCTAGGTAGCATTCCACATCAAAAATTCTATTTTTATCATTTACCTACTCGAGGACGAGCAGGAATTAAGCTTGGGGATGCTTGATACGTCTCCAGCGTATCTATAATTTTTGATAGTTCCATGCTATTATATTACCCGTTTTGGATGTTTATGGGCTTTACTTTACACTTTTATATCATTTTTGGGACTAACCTACTAACCGGAGGCCCAGCCCGAATTGCTGTTTTTTTGCCTATTTTAGTGTTTCGAAGAAAAGGAATATCAAACGGAGTCCAAACGGAATGAAACCTTCGGGAGCGATCTTTTCGAAACAAACGCAATCTAGGAGACTTGGAGTGGACGTCAAGCAGCAAACAAGGCGGCCACGAGGGTGCCCGGCGCGCCCTAAGGGGGTGGGCGTGCCCCCACCCTCGTGGGCCCCTTGTGGCTCAACCGACCTACTTCTTCCTCCTATATATATCCACGTACCCTGAAAACATCCAGGAGCACCACGAAAAACTATTTCCACCGCCGCAACCTTCTGTATCCGTGAGATCCCATGTTGGAGCCTTCGTCGGCGCTCCGCTGGAGGGGGAATCGACCACGGAGAGCCTCTACATCATCTCAAAGGCCTCTCCGATGAGTTGTGACTAGTTTACCACAAACCTTCGGGTCCATAGTTATTAGCTAGATGGCTTCTTCTCTCTCTTTGAATCTCAATACCAAGTTCTCCTCGATCTTCTTGGAGATCTATTCGATGTAATTCTTTTTGCGGTGTGTTTGTCGAGATCCGATGAATTGTGGGTTTATGATCAAGTTTATCTATAAGAAATATTTGAATCTCCTCTGAATTCTTTTATGTGTGATTGGTTATCTTTGCAAGTCTCTTCGAATTATCAGTTTGGTTTGGCCTACTAGATTGATATTTCTTGCAATGGGAGAAGTGCTTAGCTTTGGGTTCAATCTTGCGGTGTCCTTTCCCAGTGACAGCAGGGGCAGGAACGCACGTATTGTATTGTTGCCATCGAGGATAAAAAGATGGGGTTTATATCATATTGCATGAGTTTATCCCTCTACATCATGTCATCTTTCTTAATGTGTTACTCTGTTCTTCTTGAACTTAATACTCTAGATGCAGGCAGGAGTCGGTCGATGTGTGGAGTAATAGTAGTAGATGCAAAATCGTTTCGATCTACTTGTTGCGGACGTGATGCCTATATACATGATCATGCCTAGATACTCTCATAACTATGCACTTTTCTATCAATTGCTCGACAGTAATTTGTTCACCCACCATAATACTTTTGCTATCTTGAGAGAAGCCACTAGTGAAACCTATGGTCCCCGGGTCTATCTTTTATCATATAAGTTTTCCATCTACTTTTATTTGCATCTTTACTCTCCAATCTATAGCATAAAAATACAAAAAATACTTATCTTATCATATTAGCTCTATCAGATCTCACTTTCGCAAGTTCCCGTGAAGGGATTGAGAACCCCTTTATCGTGTTGGTTGCGAGGTTCTTGTTTGTTTGTGTAGGTGCGTGGGACTTTTGAGGATCCTCCTACTGGATTGATACCTTGGTTCTCAAAAACTAAGGGAAATACTTACGCTACTTTGCTGCATCACCCTTTCCCCTTCAAGGGAAAACCAACGCAGTGCTCAAGAGGTAGCATTTACCTACCAAAGATGACCCCTAAAAATGTGTGAAGATATTGAAGACAACGGTGGTCTGTGAAGACATTCACATTGAAGACTATGACAGGAGAAGACATCGTGTGAAGACTATGGAGTGCGAAGACAAAGTTGTTTCGTAGTTTCCTTTTCTTCCTTGTTGAGTCATAGGAACCACCGTACTGTTAAGTGGGGTCCAGTGGACAAAGTCAGAGTGAATGATGTGATGCTCAACCAAAACCTATGTCTTCGAGCGAAGACAATGAGAGCAAATCTTAACTAGAGCTGGATGAGTCAGCTTGGCTTGTAGCCCCAGCTAAGCTATCGTGTGTGTTTGAAATCTGACCATTGGACACGTGTCAGTTCCTTAGTGACCCAGGGTCATTTTGGACAAATAAGGTCGGGTTGCCTCCTGGCTATAAATAGCCCACCCCCTACACCATAAATTGGTGGCTGCTCAGAGTTTGTGCACAACTTTTGTTGTTTGAGAGCAACCCACCTCTGAAGCCTTTGAGAGAGAATCCTTGCGAGGACAAAGCCCAAAACACCCAGAGCCAAAGAGTGTTAGGCATCACTGAAGTCTTTCTGTCTGCGTGATCTGAAGACTTATTACACTTGAGGACTATGAATCCTCCAGCCGGTTAGGCGTCGCGTTCTGAGCATCCAAGAATCATTT
This sequence comes from Triticum dicoccoides, assembly GCF_002162155.2. Taxonomy (NCBI): domain Eukaryota; kingdom Viridiplantae; phylum Streptophyta; class Magnoliopsida; order Poales; family Poaceae; genus Triticum; species Triticum dicoccoides. The sequence continues at coordinate 198,055,097 of NC_041387.1, read as the reverse complement.
TGGATTGCCGATGAACGAAGTCTGTGAAGGTTTGGAAGTCTCCCTTGAAGACTTACCAAAGTGATTGGGTGAGGACTAAGTGTTCTTAGCTCAAGGGCAATAAGGTGAAGACGAGGTCTTCTAAGTTGAATCTCAGCCTCCCTAACCAGACATACAGTTGTCACAGCAACTGGAAACTGGTCCAACAAATCCCTTGTCCTCTCCGAGCAACTGGTTCTGTCCTACCTCTCTCACCTTACTTACAGTTTGTCTTCGTGAAGTCTTTGCCTACTTGCCTTATCTGTTTGACTTCACTCTATGAAGACTATTGTCTATTTGGCTTCATACTATCTTCCATCCTGATCCAATCTACCTAGCTGCTTATTGTCTTCGTGCTTTCACTTCATATCTTACTTGACTATGGCTTGTCTAGTGTAGTCTACCTTCCACTGCATATCAATAGGGTCATTTCTATAGTTTGTCTTTGAAACACCCATGTTTTGAAGACTTTCCTAAAAATCGCCTATTCACCCCCCCC